>NW_026063052.1:0-23522 GCF_023897955.1 Schistocerca gregaria | reverse complement strand
ACTAGCCGCCACGTTGCACGTGAGAATGTGAAAAGTGATCTAATGTAGTATAAACCTAAGAAATCCGCTCGTTTTCGTCATTTGCTATCGAATCGACTTAATGTCAGAGCGTCACATTGGCCGCTCTTCTTTATGAAACGGTTACATTTACCGTGTGCAAAACTATGTGGCGTGCTGCGGTATGCGCAGACACTAAAAGCACCATACTAGACCACAGAAGAAGCTTCTAAGTTGATGTAATAGCCAATAAGAAGCAGTACAAATCAAGCCTTAGTTAATGTCAGATGGGCACGTTGGCCGCTCTTATCAATGAAACGGTTACATTTATCGTGTGCAAAGCTATGTTGCGTGCTGCAGAATGCAGTGACACTAAAAGCACCATAGTAGACCACAGAAGAAGCTTCTAAGTTGATGTAATAGCCAATAAGAAGCAGTACAATTCAAGTTTCAGTTAACGATTTTTGACTTTTTAGCCGGATTTTGTGCCTTGGACATGAGCGAGAACCTTAAGATTTTGCATGAAGGGAGGACTAGCAGCCACGTTGCACGGGAGAATGTGAAAAGTTTTCATATGTAAAAAAAAAACCTAAGAAATCCACCCGTTTTCGTCATTTGCTATCGAATCGACTCAATGTCATATGGTCACGTTGTCCGCTCTTCTCTCTGAAACGGTTACATTAATCGTGTGCAAAGCTATGTCGCGTGCTGCGTAATGCGGAGAAACTAAAAGCACCATAAAAGAACACAGAAGAAGATACTAAGTTGATGTAATAGCCAGTAAGAAGCACTACAATTCAAGTTTAGTTATCGATTTTTGACGTTTTAGCCGGCTTCTTGTGATTTGGACATTTTGCTAGGACCTTAAGATTTTGCAAGAAGTAAGGACTAGCAGCCACGTTGCACGGGAGAATGTGAAAAGTGTTCATATGTAGTAAAAACCTAGGAATCCGCCCGTTTTCGTCATTTGCTGTCGAATCGACTTAATGTCAGATCGTCACATTGGCCGCTCTTCTCTCTGAAACGGTTATATTTGTCGTGTGCAAAGCTATGTCGCGTGCTGCGATATGCGGAAACACTAAAAGCACCATAGTAGAACACAGATGAAGCTTCTAAGTTCATGGAATAGCCAGTATGAAGCAGTAAAATAATAGTTTTAGCTATCGATTATAAACTTCTTAGCCGGCTTTCGCGCCTTGGACATGAGCTACGACCTTAAGAATTTGTATGAAGGGAGGACTAGCATCCACGTTACACGGGAGAATGTGAAAAGTGTTCATATGTAGTAAAAACCTAGGAAATTCGCCCGTTTTCGTCATTTGCTATCGAATCGACTTAATGTCAGATCGTCACATTGGCCGCTCTTCTCTCTGAAACGGTTATATTTAACGTGTGAAAAGCTATGTCACGTGCTGCGGAACGGGGAGACACTAAAAGCACCATACTAGACCACAGATGAAGCTTCTAAGTTGATGTAATAGCCAATAAGAAGCAGTACAATTCAAACTTTAGTTAACGATTTTTGACTTTTTAGTCAGCTGTGTTGCCTTGGACATAAGCTAGGACCTTAAGATTTTGCATGAAGGGAGGACTACTAGCTACATTGCACTGGATAATGTGAAAAGTGTTCATATGTAGCAAAAACCTAAGAAATCCTAGCGTTTTCGTCACTTGCTATCGAATCGTTTTAATGTCAGATGGCCACGTTGGCCGCTCTTATGTCTGAAACGGTTACATTTATCGGGTGCAAAGCTATGTTGCGTGCTGCGAATTGCGGAGACACTAAAAGCACCATAGTAGAAAACAGAAGAAGATTATAAGTTGATGTAATAGCCAGTAAGAAGCAGTAAAATAATAGTTTTAGCTATCGATTATTGACTTTTTAGGCGGCTTTGGTGCCTTGCACATGAGCTAGGACCTTAAGATTTTTCATGATGGGAGGACTAGGAGCCATGTTGCACGAAAGAATGTGAAATCTGTTCATATATAGTAAAAACCTAATAGATCCGCCCGTTTTCGTCATTTTGCTATCGAATCGACTTAATGGCAGATTTTCACATTGGCCGCTATTCTCTCTAAAACGGTTACATTTAACGTGTGCGAAGCTATGTTGCGTGCTGCGGAATGCGGAGACACTAAAAGCACCATAGAAGACCACAGAAGAAGCTTCTAAGTTGATGTAATAGCCAATAAGAAGCAGTACAATTCAAGTTTTAGTTAACGATTTTTGACTTTTTAGCCGGATTTGGTGCCTTGGACATGAGCTAGGACCTTAAGATTTTGCATGAAGGGAGGACTAGCAGCCACGTTGCACGGGAGAATGTGAAAAGTGTTCATATGTAAAAAAAAAACCTAAGAAATTCGCCCGTTTTCGTCATTTGCTATCGAATCAACTTAATGTCAGATCGTCACATTGGCCGCTCTTCTCTATTAAACGGTTACATTTATCGTGTGCAAAACTATTTGGGGTGCTGCGGAATGCGCAGACACTAAAAATACCATAGTAGAACACAGAAGTAGCTTCTAAGTTGATGTAAAAAAACACTAAGAGGCATAACAATTCAGGTTTTAGTTATCGATTTTTGACATTTTAGACGGCTTTGGTGCCTTGGACTGAGCTAGGACCTTAAGAATTTTTATGAAGGGGGGACTAGCAGCCACTTTGCAAGGGAGAATGTGAAATGTGTTCAAATGTAGTAAAAATCTAAGAAATCCGCTAGTTTTCGTCATTTGCTGTCGAAGTGACTTAATATCAAATCGTCACATTGGCCGCTCTACTCCCTGAAACGGTTACATTTATCGTGTGCAAAGCTATGTCGCGTGCTGCGGAATGCGTAGACACTACAAGCACCATAGTAGAACACAGAAGAAGCTTCTAAGTTGACGTAATAGCCAGTAAGAAGACGTAAAATAATAGTTTAGCTATCGATTATTCACTTTTTAGCCGGCTTTGGTGCCTTGGATATGAGCTAGGACCTTAACAATTTGTATGAAGGAAGGACTAGCAGCGACGTTGTACGGGAGAATATGAAACGTGTTCATATGTAGTAAAAACCTAAGAAATCCGCCCGTTTTCGTCTTTTGCTATCGACTCGACTTGATGTCAGACCGTCACATTGGCCGCTCGTCTATCTGAAAAGGTTACATATATCGTGTGCAAAGCTACGTCGCGTGCTGCGACATGTGGAGACACTACAAGCACCATAGTAGAACACAGAAGAAGCTTCTAAGTTGATGTAACAGCGAGTAACCAGCAGTACAATTAAAGTTTAGTTATCGATTTTTGATTTTTTAGCCGGCTTTGGTGCCTTGGACATGAGCTAGGACCTTAAGAATTTGCATGAAGGGAGGACTAGCAGCCACGTTGCACGGGAGAATGTGAAACGTGTCCATATGTAGTAAAAACCTAAGAAATCCGAACGCTTTCCTCATTTGCTATCGAATCGACTTAATGTCAGATGGTCACATTGGAGGCTCTTCTATCTGAAACGGTTACATTTATCGTGTGCAAAGCTACGTCGCGGGCTGTGATATGCGGAGACACTACAAGCACCATAGTAGAACACAGAAGAAGCTTCTACGTTGATGTAATAGCCAGTAAGAAGCAGTAGAACTCAAATTTAGCTATCGATTTTTGATTTTTTAGTAGGCTTTGGTGCCTTGGACATGAGGTAGGACCTTAATATTTTGCATGAAGGGAGGGCTAACAGCCACGTTGCACTTGAGAATGGTAAAAGAGATCGAATGTAGTAAAAACCTAAGAAATCCGCTCGTTTTCGTCATTTGCTATCGAATCGACTTAATGTCAGATCGTCACACTGGCCACTCTTCTCTCTGAAACAGTTACATTTATCGTGTGCAAAGCTATGTTGCGTGCTGCGAAATTCGGAGACACTAAAATTACCATAGTAGAACACAGAAGGAGCTTCTAAGTTGATGTAATAACCAGTAAGAAGCAGTACAACACAAGTTTTAGTTATCGATTGTTGACTTTTTAGGCGGCTGTG
This sequence comes from Schistocerca gregaria, assembly GCF_023897955.1. Classification (NCBI taxonomy): domain Eukaryota; kingdom Metazoa; phylum Arthropoda; class Insecta; order Orthoptera; family Acrididae; genus Schistocerca; species Schistocerca gregaria. Next base: position 19,518 of record NW_026063052.1, on the reverse strand, counting down.
GTGCCTTGTACATGAGCTAGGACCTTACGATTTTGCATGAAGGGAGGACTATTAGCCATGTTGCACGGGAGCATGTGAAAATTGTTCATATGTAGCAAAAACGTAAGAAATCCGCCCGTTTTCGTCATTTCCTATCGAATTAAATTCAGATGGTCACATTGGCCGCTCTTCTGTCTGAAACGGTTAAATTTATCATGTGCAAAGCTATGTTGAGTGCTGCGGAATGCAGAGACACAAAAGCACCATAAAAGAACAGAGAAGAAGTTTCTAATTTGATGTAAATGCCAGTAAGAAGCAGTACAATTTAAGTATAGTTATCGATTTTTGACTTTTGAGCTGGCTCTGGTGCCTTGGACATGAGCTAGGACGTTAAGATTTTGCATGAAGGGACGCCTACCTGCCACGTTGCACGGGAGAATGTAAAAAGTGTTCACATGTAGTAAAAACCTAAGATATCTGCCTGTTTTCGTCATCTGCTATCGAATCGACTCAATATCATATCGTCACGTTGACCGCTCTTCTCTCTGAAACGGTTACGTTTATCGTGTGCAAAGATATGTAGCGTGCTGCGGAATGCGGAGAATCTAAAAGCACCATAGTAGAAAACAGAAGAAGCTTCTAAGTTGATGTAATAGGCAGTAAGAAGCAGTAAAGTAATAGTTTTAGCTATCGGTTATTGACTTTTTAGCCGCCTTTGGTTACTTGGACATAAGCTAGGACCTTAAGACTTTCTATGAAGGGAGGACTAGCAGCCACGTTAAACGGGCGAATGTGAAAAGTTTTCGTAAGTAGTAACAACCTAATAAATCCGCCCCTCTTTGGTTATTTGCTATTGAATCGACTTAATGTCAGATGGACACATTGGCCGCTCTTTTCTCTGAACTGTTACATTCAACGTGTGCAAAGCTATGTCGCGTGCTGTGGAATGCGGAGACACTAAAAGCACCATAGTAGAACACAGAAGGAGCTTCTAAGTTGATGTAATAACCAGTAAGAAACAGTACAATTCAAGTTTTATTTATCTATTTTTGACTGTTAAGCTGGCATTGGTGCCTTGGAAATGAGCTAGTACCTTACTATTTTGTATGAAGGGAGGACTAGCAGCCACGATGCACGGGAGAACGTGAAAGGTGTTCATATGTAGTAAAAACCTAAGAAATCCGCCCGTTTTCGTCATTTGCTATCGAATCGTCTTAATGTCAGATCGTCACATTGGCCGCTCTTCCCTCTGAAACGGTGACATTTATCGTGTGCAAAGCAATGTCGCGTGATGCGGAATTCGGAGACACTAAAAGCACCATAGTAGAACACAGAAGGAGCTTCTGAGTTGATGTAATAACCAGTAAGAAACAGTACAATTCAAGTTTTATTTATCTATTTTTGACTTTTAAGCTGGCTTTGGTGCCTTTGAAATGAGCTAGTACCTTACTATTTTGTATGAAGGGAGGACTAGCAGCCACGATGCACGGGAGAACGTGAAAGTTGTTCATATGTAGTAAAAACCTAAGAAAACCGACCGTTTTCGTCATTTGCTATCGAATCGACTTAATGTCAGATCGTCACACTGGCCGCTCTTCTGTCTGAAACGGTTAAATTTATCTTGTGCAAAGCTATGTCTCGTGCTGCGGAATGCGGAGACTGTACAAGCACCATAGTAGAACACAGAAGAAGCTTCTAAGTTGATGTAATAGCCAATAAGAAGCAGTACAATTCAAGTTATAGTTAACGATTTTTGACTTTTTAGCCGGCTTTGGTGCCTTGGACATGAGCTGGGAACTTACGATTTTGCATGGAGGACTAGCAGCCACGTTGTACGGGAGAATGTGAAAAGTGTTCATATGTAAAAAAAAACCTAAGATATCCGAGCGTTTTCGTCATTTGCTATCGAATCGAATTAATGTCAGATCGTCACATTGGCCGCTCTTCTCTATGAAACGGTTACATTTATCGTGTGTACAACTATGTGGCGTGCTGCGGAATGCGCAGACACTAAATGTACCGTAGTAGAACACAGAAGTAGCTTCTAAGTTGATGTAAAAATACACTAAGAGGCATAACAATTCAAGTTTTAGTTATCGATTTTTGACTTTTTAAACGGCTTTTGTGCCTTGGACTGAGCTAGGACCTTAAGATTTTGCAAGAAGTAAGGACTAGCAGCCACGTTGCACGGGAGAATGTGAAAAGAGTTCATATGTAGTAAAAACCTAGGAATCCGCCCGTTTTCGTCATTTGCTGTCGAATCGACTTAATGTCAGATCGTCACATTGGCCGCTCTTCTCTCTGAAACGGTTACATTTGTCGTGTGCAAAGCTATGTCGCGTGCTGCGATATGGGGAAACACTAAAAGCACCATAGTAGAACACAGATGAAGCTTCTAAGTTGATGGAATAGCCAGTATGAAGCAGTAAAACAATAATTTTAGCTATCGATTGTAAACTTCTTAGCTGGCTTTGGTGCCTTGGACATGACCTAGGACCTTACGATTTTGCATGAAGGGACGCCTAGCAGCCACGTTGCACGGGAGAATGTGAAAAGTGTTCATATGTCGTAAAAACGTAGGAAATCCGCCTGTTTTCTTCCTTTGCTATCGAATCGACTTTATGTCATATCGTCACATTGGCCGCTCTTCTCTCTGAAACGGTTACATTTATCGTGTGCAAAGCTATGTTGCGTGCTGCAAAATTCGGAGACTCAAAAATCACCATAGTAGAACACAGAAGGAGCTTCTAAGTTGATGTAATAACCAGTAAGAAGCAGTACAATTCAAGTTATAGTTATTAATCTTTGACTTTTTATCCGGCTTTGGTGCCTTGGACATGAGCTAGGACCTTAAGATTTTGCATGAAGGAAGGACTAGCAGCCACGTAGCACGGGAGAATGTGTAAAGTGATCGAATGTAGTAAAAACCTAAGAAATCCGCTCGTTTTCGTCATTTGCTATCGAATCGACTTAATGTCAGATCGTCGCATTGGCCGCTCTTCTCAATGAAACTGGTACATTTTTCGTGTGCAAAACTATGTGGCGTGCTGCGAAATGCGCAGACACTAAAAGTACCATAGTAGAACACAGAAGTAGCTTCTAAGTTGAAGTAATAAACAGTAAGAAGCATAGCAATTCAAGTTTTAGTTATCGAATTTTGAATTTTTAGACGGCTTTGGTGCATCGGACTGAGCTAGGACCTTACAATTTTGCATGAAGGTAGGACTGGCAGCCACCTCTCACGGGAGAATGTGAAAAGTGTACATATGTAGTAAAAACCTGAGAAATTCGTCCGTTTTCGTCATTTGCTGTCGAATTTTCTTAATGTCAGATCGTCACATTGGCCGCTCTTCTCTCTGAAACGTTTACATTTATGGTGTGCAAAGCTATGTTGCGTGCTGCGATATGCGGAGGCACTAAAAGCACCACAGTAGAACACAGAAGAAGCTTCTATGTTGATGTAATAGCCAGTAACCAGCAGTACAATTCAAGTATAGTTATCTATTTTTGACTTTTTAGCCGGCTTCGGTGCCTTGGACTTGAGCTAGGTCCTTACGATTTTGCATGAAGGGAGGACTAGCAGCCACGTTGCACGGGAGAATGTGAAAAGTGTTCATATGTAAAAAAAACCTAAGAAATCCGCCCGTTTTCGTCATTTGCTATCGAATCGACTTAATGTCAGATCGTCACATTGGCCGCTCTTCCCTGTGTTTACTTCGTAGATTCTTATTTAAATTGCGTGTGAGTTTCGTATAGGAGGTGCAATTTCGAGTTTTAGTTACTGTAATCGTAATATCAGCAGATTGTAGCGCAGTCGTTAGGCATTTGTACAGGTTAGTTGATACATTCTTTGCGTGTTCCGCTTGCGTTATCTAGGCAAGGACTTGTGTTGTTAAACATCGATTAGAATGGACAGGGACTGCGATTGCTGTGTTCGGATGAGGGCTGACTTGGCATCCCTTCCCTCACAGCTGCAATCGGCGCTGACTTCGGTCGCGCAGCTTGAGGCTGTTTCCAATGGGCACCACTGTGGGGAGCCGGACTCGGGTATCACGGGGATGTCAACCTCGTCCCGTCTGTCCCCAGATCGGTCTGCCGCTGTGGTTGCCCCGGTTGCTGCCCGCAATGGGGCTGAGCCCTCGCCTGTGGTTGATTGGGAGGTCGTTCCAAGGCGTGGCAGGCAGCGAAAGGCGTCCCCGGAGGCTGAACAGAAAGCCTCCCTGGTGCGTCTGACAAACCGGTTTCACGCACTGTCTCTGGCTGAGCCAGATGCTGCTGCCTGCCCTGTTTCAGAGGATCATTCTCAGCCTTCAAGGTCCAGGCAATCGCAGAGGGTGGGCTTACTGGTAGTTGGGAGCTCCAATGTTAGGCGCGTAATGGGGCCCCTTAGGGATACGGCGGCTAAGGAGGGGAAGAAATCCAGTGTGCACTCCGTGTGCATTCCGGGAGGAGTCATTCCTGATGTGGAAAGGGTCCTTCCGGATGCTATGGAGAGCACAGGGTGCAGCCTGCTGCAGGTGGTGGCACATGTCGGCACTAATGAATTGAGTCGCTTTGGATCTGAGGAAATTCTCTCTGGATTCCAGCGGCTATCTGATTTGGTGAAGGCTGCCGGTCTTGCTTACGAGATGAAGGCAGAGCTCACCATCTTCAGCATCGTTGACAGAACCGACTGCAGATCTTTGGTGCAGAGCCGGGTGGAGGGTCTGAATCAGAGGCTCAGACGGTTTTGCGACTGTATTGGCTGCAGATTCCTAGACTTGCGCCATAGGGTGGTTGGGTTTCGGGTTCCGCTGAATAGGTCGGGAGTTCACTACACTCAGCTGGCGGCTACACGGGTAGCGGAGGCTGTGTGGCGTGGACTGGGCGGTTTTTTAGGTTAGAAGGCCTCGGGAAAGTGCGGGATGGGCTGAAATGTCAAAGGGTGCTTGGCAATTACAGGACGTGCTTGGATCAAGGAACAGTCGGAATTTTAGTTGTAAATTGTTGTAGTTGCGCTGGAAAAGTCCCTGAGCTTCAAGCGCTAATAGAAAGCACAGAAGCTGATATAGTTATAGGTACAGAAAGCTGGCTAAAGCCTGAAATAAGTTCTGCAGAAATTTTTACGAAGTCTCAGACGGTGTTCAGGAAAGATAGATTAGGCAGAATTGGTGGTGGAGTGTTTGTGTCTGTCAGTAGTGGTTTATCTTGTAGTGAAGTCGAAGTAGATACTCCGTGCGAATTGGTGTGGGTGGAGGTTATACTTAACAGCCGAATTAAGTTAATAATTGGCTCCTTCTACCGACCCCCAGACTCCGATGATATAGTTGCGGAACAGTTCAGAGAAAGTTTGAGTCTCGTAACAAATAAATACCCCACTCATACAGTTATAGTTGGTGGGGACTCAACCTGCCCTCGGTATGTTGGCAAAAATACTTGTTCAAAACCGGTGGTAGGCAGAAAACGTCTTCCGAGATTGTCCTAAATGCATTCTCCGAAAATTATTTCGAGCAGTTAGTCCACGAACCCACGCGAATTGTAAATGGTTGCGAAAACACACTTGACCTCTTGGCCACAAACAATCCAGAGCTGATAGAGAGCATCATGACTGATACAGGAATTAGTGATCACAAGGTCATTGTAGCTAGGCTCAATACCATTTCTTCCAAATCCATCAGAAACAAACGCAAAATAATTTTATTTAAAAAAGCGGATAAAGTGCCACTAGAAGCCTTCCTAAAAGACAATTTCCATTTCTTCCGAACTGACTATGCGAATGTAGACGACATGTGGCTCAAATTCAAAGATATAGTAGCAACAGCAATTGAGATATTCATACCTCATAAATTGGTAAGAGACGGAACGGATCCCCCGTGGTACTCAAAAAAAGGTCCGAACGCTGTTGAAGAGGCAACGGAAAAAGCATGCGAAGTTCAGAAGAACGCGAAATCCTGAAGATGGGCTAAAATTTACAGACGCGCGAAATTTGGCACGTACTTCGATGCGAGATGCCTTTAATAGGTTCCACAACGAAACATTGTCTCGAAATTTGGTAGAAAATCCGAAGAAATTCTGGTCGTATGTAAAGTACACAAGCGGCAAGACGCAGTCAATACCTTCGCTGCGCAGTGCCGATGGTACTGTTATCGACGACTGTGCCGCTAAAGCGGAGTTATTGAACGCAGTTTTCCGAAATTCCATCAGCAGGGAAGACGAATGGAATATTCCAGAATTTGAAACACGAACATCTGCTAGCATGAGTTTCTTAGAAGTAGATACCTTAGGGGTTGCGAAGCAACTCAAATCGCTTGATGCGGGCAAGTCTTCAGGTCCAGATTGTATACCGATTAGGTTCCTTTCAGATTACGCTGATACTATAGCTCCCTACTTAGCACTCATATACAACCGCTCGCTCACCGATAGATCTGTACCTACAGATTGGAAAATTGCGCAGGTCGCACCAGTGTTCAAGAAGAGTAGTAGGAGTAATCCATTTAACTACAGACCTATACCATTGACGTCGGTTTGCAGTAGGGTGTTGGAGCATATACTGTATTCAAACATTATGAATCACCTCGAAGGGAACGATCTATTGACACGTAATCAGTATGGCTTCAGAAAACATTGCTCTTGTGCAACGCAGCTAGCTCTTTATTCGCACGAAGTAATTGCCGCTATCGACAGGGGATCTCAAGTTGATTCCGTATTTCTAGATTTCCGGAAAGCTTTTGACACCGTTCCTCACAAGCGACTTCTAATCAAGCTGCGGAGCTATGGGGTATCGTCTCAGTTGTGCGACTGGATTCGTGATTTCCTGTCAGGAAGGTCGCAGTTCGTAGTAATAGACGGCAAATCATCGAGTAAAACTGAAGTGATATCAGGTGTTCCCCAGGGAAGCGTCCTGGGACCTCTACTGTTCCTGATCTATATAAATGACCTGGGTGACAATCTGAGCAGTTCTCTTGGACTGTTCGCAGATGATGCTGTAATTTACCGTCTAGTAGGGTCATCCGAAGACCAGTATCAGCTGCAAAGCGATTTAGAAAAGATTGCTGTATGGTGTGTCAGGTGGCAGTTGACGCTAAGTAAAAAAAGTGTGAGATGATCCACTTAAGTTCCAAAAGAAATCCGTTGGAATTCGATTACTCGATAAATGGTACAATTCTCAAGGCTGTCAATTCAACTAAGTACCTGGGTGTTAAAATTACGAACAACTTCAGTTGGAAGGACCACATAGATAATATTGTCGGGAAGGCGAGCCAAAGGTTGCGTTTCATTGGCAGGACACTTAGAAGATGCAACAAGTCCACTAAAGAGACAGCTTACACTACACTCGTTCGTTCTCTGTTAGAATATTGCTGCGCGGTGTGGGATCCTTACCAGGTGGGATTGACGGAGGACATCGTGAGGGTGCAAAGAAAGGCAGCTCGTTTTGTATTATCGCGTTATAGGGGAGAGAGTGTGGCAGATATGATACACGAGTTGGGATGGAAGTCATTACAGCATAGACGTTTTTCGTCGCGGCGAGACCTTTTTACGAAATTTCAGTCACCAACTTACTCTTCCGAATGCGAAAATATTTTGTTGAGCCCAACCTACATAGGTAGGAATGATCATCAAAATAAAATAAGAGAAATCAGAGCTCGAACAGAAAGGTTTAGGTGTTCGTTTTTCCCGCTCGCTGTTCGAGAGTGGAATAGTAGAGAGATAGTATGATTGTTGTTCGATGAACCCTCTGCCAAGCACTTAAATGTGAATTGCAGAGTAGTCATGTAGATGTAGATGTAGATGTAGAACAGTGACATTTATCATGTGCAAAGCTATGTCGCCTGCTGCGGATGCGGAGACACTAAAATCCCCATAAAAGAACACAGAAGAAGTTTCTAATTTCATGTAAATGCCAGTAAGAAGCAGTACAATTCAAGTTTAGTTATCGATTTTTGACTTTTGAGCTGGCTTTGGTGCCATGGACATGAGCTAGGACCTTAAGATTTTGCATGAAGGGACGCCTAGCTGCCACGTTGCACGTGAAAATATAAAAAGTGTTCATATGTAGTAAAAACCTAAGAAATCCGCCTGTTTTCGTCATCTGCAATCGAATCGACTCAGTGTCATATGGTCACGTTGACCGCTCTTCTCCTGAAACGGTTACATTTATCGCGTGCAAAGCTATGTCGCGTGCTGCGGAATGCGGAGACACTAAAAGCACCATATTAGAACACAGAATAAGCTTCTAAGTTAATGTAATAGCCAGTAAGTAGCAGTACAATTCAAGTTTAGTTATCGATTTTTGACTTTTTAGCCGCCTTTGATGCCTTGGACATGAGCTAGGACCTTTTTAATTTTGCATGAAGGGAGGAATATCAGCCACGTTGCTCGGGAGAATGATAAAAGTGTTCATATGTAGTAAAAAGCTAAGAAATCCGCCCCTTTTCTTCACTTGCTATCGAATCGACCTTATGTCAGTTGGTCACACTGGCCGCTCTTCTCTCTGAAACGGTTACATTTATTGTGTGTAAAAAGATGTCGCGCGGTGCGGAATGCGGAGACACTAAAAGCACCATAGTAGAACACAGAAGAAGCTTCTAAGTTGATGTAATAGCCAGTAAGAAGCAGTAAAATTCAAGTTTTAGTTATCGATTACTGACGTTTTTCCCTTCGTCGGTGCCTTGGAAATGAGCTAAGACCTTAAGATTTTGCATGAAGGGAGGACTAGCAGCCGCGTTGCACGGGTGAATGCAAAATGTCTTCATATGTAGTAAAACCCTCAGAAATCCTCCCGTTTTCGTCATTTGCTATCGAATCGACTTATTGAACGATCGAATCATTGGAGGCTTATATCTCTGAAACGGTTTCATTTATCGTCTTCCAAACTATGTAGCGTTTTGAAGTATGCGGTGACACTAAAAGCTTCATAGTCGAACACAGAAAAAGCTTCTAAGTTGATATAGTCGGGTAGTAAGGAGTACTACAATTCTAGTTTTAGTTACCGTTTATTGACTCACTAGCCTGGTTTGGTGACTTGGTCATGAGTTCGTAATTTAAGATTTTGCATGAAATTAGGTCTAGCAGCCGCGTTGCGCGGGAGAATGTGAAAAGTTTTCATATGTAGTAAAAACCTGAGAAATCCTCCCGTTTTCGTTATTTGTTATCGAATCGACTTAATGTCAGATCGTCTCATTGGCCGCTCTTCTCACTGAAACGGTTACATTTAGCGTGTGCAAAGCTGTGCCGCGTGCTGCGGTGAAAGGAGACACTAAAAGCACCATAGTAGAACACAGAAGAAGCTTCTAAGTTGATGTATTAGCCAGTAAGATGCAGTACAATTCAAGTTTTAGTTATCGATTATTGACTTATTAGCTAGTTTTGGTGCCTTGTCCATGAGCTGGGACGTTAAGATTTTTCATGAAAGGAGGTCTAGCAGCCGCGTTGCACTGGACAATGTGGAAAGTGTTCATATGTAGTAAAAACCAGAGAAATCCGTTCGTTTTCGTCATTTGCTATCGAATCTACTTTATGCCAGATCGTCACATTGGCTGCTCTTCTCTCTGAAACGGTTACATTTATCGTGTGCAAAGCTATGTCGCGTTCTGAGGTATGCGGAGACACTAAAGGCACCATAGTAGAACACAGAAGAAGCTTCTAAGTTGATGTAGTAGCCAGCAAGAAGCAATACAATTCAAGTTTTAATTACCGATAATTGAATTTTTTGCCGACTTTGGTGCCTTGTACATGAGTTAGTACCTTAAGATTTTGCATGAGGGGAGGTCTAGCAGACGCGTTGCATATGAAAATGTGAAAAGTGTTCATATGTAGTAAAAACCTGAGAAATACCCCCGTTTGCGTCATTTGCTATCGAATCGACTTAATGGCAGATCGCCACATTGGCCGCTCTTCTCTCTGAAACGGTTACATTCATCGTCTGCAAAGATAGGTCGCTTGCCGCGGTATGTGGTGACACAAAAGCAACATAGTATAATACAGAAGCACATTCTAGGAAGATGTAATCGCCAATAAGAAGCAGTACTATTCAAGATTTAGTAGTCGGTTATTCACTTATTTTCCGCCTTTGGTACATTGGACATGTCCGACGACCTAAAGTTTTGCATGAAACGACGTCTGGAAACCACTTTGCACGGGGGAGTGTGGAAACTGTTCATATGTAGTAAAAACTACAGAAAACCGCCAGCTTTCGTCATTTGCTACCGAATCTATTTTATTGCCAGATCTTCACATTGGCCGCTTTTATCTCTGACACAATTACATTTATCGTCTGAAATTTTATGTCGCGTATTGCAATATGAGGAAAAAACTGAAAAAATCATATTAGATCACAAAAAAGCTTCTAAGAAGATGTAATCGAAAGTACCAAGCAGAAATATACTATTGACTTATTTGCCGGCTTTGGTGCAATGGGCATGAGCTAGGACCTTAAGATTTTTCATAATATTACGTCCGTACGCATCGTTGCACGCGAGAATGTCGAAAGTGTTCATATGTAGTAAAAACCTCAGAAATCCGCCCGCTTTCGTCATTTGCTATCGAATCTAATTAATTGCCAGATTTTCACATTGGCCGCTTTTCTTTCTGAAACGGTAACATTTATCGTCTGGAAATTTGTGCCACGTGTTTGCAATATGCGGAAAAATCTGAAAACATCATGATAGAACACAGAAAAAGCTTCTAAGAAGATGTAATCGAAAGTAGGAAGCAGTACTATTCACGTTTTAGCTATTGGTTATTTACTAATTTGCCGGCTTTGGTGCATTGGACATGATCTAGGACCTTAAGATTTTGCATAAAAGTACGTCCGTACGCCACGTTGCACGGGAGAATGTGGAAAGTGTTCATATGTATTAAAAACCTCAGAAATCCGCCCGCTTTCGTCATTTGCTATCGAATCGACTTATTTGCCAGATCTTCATATTGGCCGCTTTTCTCTCTGAAACGGTTACATTTATCGTCTGGAAATTTGTGTCACGTGTTTGCAATATGTGGAAAAAACTAAAAACATCATAATAGAACACAGAAAAAGCTTCCAAGAAGATGTAATCGAAAGTAGGAAGCAGTACTATTCAAGTTTAAGCGATCGGTTATTCACTTATTTGCGGCTTTGTTGCATTGGACATGAGCTAGGACCTTAGGATTTTGCATGAAATTACGTCTGTACGCCACGTTGCACGGGAGAATGTAGAAAGTGTTCATATGTAGTAAAAACCTGAGAAATCCGATCGCTTTCGTCATTTGCTATCGAATCGAATGTATTGCCAAATCTTCACATTGGCCGCTTTTCTCTTTGAAACAGTTACATTTATCTTCTGGAAATTTATGTCGCGTATTGCAATATGCGGAAAAAACTGAAAACATCATATCAGAACACAAAAAAGCTTCTAAGAAGACGTAATCGAAAGTAGGAAGCAGTACTATTCAAGTTTTTGCTATCGGTTATTCACTTATTTGCAAGCTTTGGTGCATTGGACGTGAGCTATAACATTAAGATTTTGCATGAAAGTACGTCTGTACGCCACGTTGCACGGGAGAATGAGAAAGGTGTACATAATAGTAACAACATGAGAAATCCGCCAGTTTTCGTCATTTGCGTTCGAATCGACTTAATGCCAGATCGTAACATTGGCCGCTTTTCTCTCTGAAACGGTTACATTTATCGTATGCAAAATTATGTCGCGTGTAGCGGTATGCGGAAAAAACTGAAAACATTATATTAGAATACAGAAAAAGCTTCAAAAAAGATGTATTTGCCAGTAAGAAGCAGTACTATTCAAGTTTCAGTTATCGGTTTATTCACTTATTTTCCGGCTTTTGTGCATTGGACATGAGCTAGGACCTTAGGATTTTGCAAGAAAGTACGTCTGTACGAAACGTTGCACGGGAGAATGTGGAAAGTGTTCATATGTAGTAAAAACCTGAGAAACCCGATCGCTTTCGTCATTTGCTATCGAGTCGAATGTATTGCCAGATCGTCCCATTGGCCGCTTTTCTCTCTGAACAGGTTACATCCATCGTCGACAAAATTATGTCGCGTGTTGCGGTATGGAAAAAAACTGAAAACATTATATTAGAACACAGAAAAAGCTTCGAAGAAGATGTAATCGCCAATAAGAAGCAGTACTATTCAAGATTTAGCTATCGGTAATTCACTTATTTGCCGGCTTTGGTATATTGGACATGACCGACGACCTATAGATTTCGCATGAAACGACGTCTGGAAATCACATTGCGCGGGGGAATGTGAAAACTGTTCATATGTAGTAAAAATTTGAGAGATCCACCCGCTTTCGTCATTTGCCATCGAATCGACTTGATGCCAGATCGTCACACTGGCCGCTTTTCTCTCTGAAACAGTTACATTTATCGTCTGGAAATGTATGTCGCGTATTGAAATATGCGGAAGAAACTGAAAACATCATATTAGAACACAAAAAAAGCTTCTAAGAAGATGTAATCGAAAGCAGCAAGCAGAACTAAACTATTGACTTATTTGCCGGCTTTGGTGCATTGAACATCAGTTCAAATGGCTCTGAGCACAATGGGACTCAACTGCTGAGGTCGTTAGTCCCCTAGAACTTAGAACTACTTAAACCTAACTCACCCAAGGAGATGACACACATCCATGCCCCATTCAGGATTCGAACCTGCGACCTTAGCATTCGCACGGTTGGACATGAGCTAGGACCTTAAGATTTTGCATGAAAGTACGTCTGTACGCCCCGTTGCACGGGAGAATGTGAAAAGTGTTCATATGTACTAACAACATGAGAAATCCGCCCGTTTTCGACATTTGCCATTGAATCGACTTATTGCCAGATCGTCATATTGGTTACTTTTCTCTCTGAAACGGTTACATTTATCGTTTGTAAAGTTATGTCGCGTGTTGGGGTGTGCGGAAAAAACTGAAAACATTATATTAGAAGACAGAAAAAGCTTCAAAGAAGGTATAATCGAAAGTAGGAAGCAGTAATATACATGCTTTAGTTATCGGTTATTCACTTATTTGCCGCCTTGGTGCATTGGACATGAGCTAGGACCTTAAGATTATGCATGAGAGTACGTCTGTACGCCACGTTGCACGGGAGAATATAAAAAATGTTCATATGTAGTAACAACATGAGAAATCCGCCCGTTTTCGACATTTTCCATCGAATCGACTTAATGTCAGACCGTCATATTGGCCGCTTTTCTCTCTGAAACGGTACATTGGACATGAGCTAAGATCTTAAGATTTTGCATGTAAGTACGTCTGTACGCCACGTTGTACGGGAGAATGAGAAAAGCTTTCATATGTAGTAACACCATGAGAAATCCGCCCGTTTTCGTCATTTGCATAAGAATCGACTTAATGACAGATCGTCACACTGGTGGCTTTTCTCTCTGAAACGGTTACATTCATCGTATACAAAGTTATGTCGCTTGCCGCGGTATGCGCAGTCACTAAAAGCACTATAGTAGTCACAGAAGAAGCTTCTAAGAAGATGTTATCGGCTAGTAACAAGCAGTAGTAGTCAAGTTTTAGTTATCGGTTATTCACTTATTTGCCGGCTTTGGTACATTGGACATGACCGACGACCTAAAGATTCAGCATGAAACGACGTCTGGAAACCACGTTGCACGGGAGAATGTGAAACTGTTCATACGTAGTAAAAACTTCAGAAATCCGCCCGCTTTCGTCATTTGCTATCGAATCGACTTTATTGCCACATCTTCACATTGGCCGCTTTTCTCTCTGAAACGGTTACATTTATCGTCTGCAAAATTATGTCGCGTGTTGCGGTATGCGGAAAAAAATGAAAACATTCTATTAGAACACAGAAATATCTTCTAAGAAGATGTAATAGCCAGTAAGAAGCAGTACTATTCAAGTTTTAGTTATCGGTTATTCCCTTATTTGTCGGATTTGGTGCATTGGACAAGAGCTAGGACCTTACGATTTTGCATAAAAGTACGTCTGTACGCCAGAATACATCATTTTCAGTTGTCAAACGGCTTCTAAAACCGAACTGTTCATTTGACAGCAAATTGTGTGATATCAAATGATCAATTAACCTTACATGCACAGCCTTTTCGGTAACTTTTGCAAACACTGATGGCATAGAAGTAGGTCTAAAATTAGCTACATTATCCCTTTCTCCCTTTTCATAAAGCGGCTTTACTGATGAGTACTTTAATCGGTCAGGAAACTGACCAGTTCTAAAGGAAAAATTGCAAATATGGCTAAATACAGGGCTAACATGTGCAGCACAGTACTTTAACATGCTGCTAGGCACTCCATCATATCCATGAGAGTCCTTAGTCTTCAGTGATATAGTTATTGACTCAATCTCTCTCTTGTTTGTATCACAGAGGAGTATTTCAGACGTCAATCTCAGAAAGGTATTTGCTAAGAAATTTGTATGATTTCCTGTTGGAACTAAATTTTTATTTAGCTTGATTGTGACTACTTCGAACATTTTGATATAATTCGCCCTATGTTTTACATGAAATCATTATCCCACTAGTCAGCCAACTGTGCTGTCTATTACTGCTAGTACCCCATTCAGAATGTTTTAATGGAAAACAACTCTCAAAGAGCATGAGAAATGTGCCATGGAAAGCATTGTATTTATCATCTGTATTATTGGCACTATAAACATCTTGCCACTCTTGTTCCTTGACAAGTTTTAAAAAACACTCTATTGCTGTTGGATTGACTTTCCTACGTTCTTTGTAACTAAATATGACATTGAGTTGAGTACAAAAACCTTTTAGTGTTAAAATTTGTGCATTATGGTCTGAAAGGCCATTCACACTTTTACTAACAGGATGCCCATCTAGTATTGAGGAACGAATAAAAATATTGTCTATGACCGTGCTACTATTCGCCTGCACCCTAGTTTGAAAAAAAAACACAGTTGGCATCAGATCATATGAATTTAGGTGATCTACCAACATCATTTTTCTTGGGACCGAGCGAGGTGGCGCAGTGGTTAAGGCACTGGACTCACATTCGGGAGGACGACGGTTCAGTCCCGCGTTCAGCCATATTGATTCAGGTTTTCCGTGATTTCCCTAAATCACTCCCGGCAAATTCTGGGTTAGTTCCTCTCAAAGGGCATGGCCGACTTCCTTCCCCATCCTTCCCTAATCCGATGAGACCAATGACATCGCTGTCTGGTCTCCTTCCCCAAACAACCCAACCCCCCTTTTTCTTGCACAATCATATACAAAATTAATATTGAAGTCCCCCACATATAACTACTTGCTGGTACTTCCTACAAAGTGAATCAAGAACCCTCTCTAGCTTAAGCAAAAATGCTCTGAAGTTGGAGTTAGAGGCCC
Source organism: Schistocerca gregaria (assembly GCF_023897955.1). Taxonomy (NCBI): domain Eukaryota; kingdom Metazoa; phylum Arthropoda; class Insecta; order Orthoptera; family Acrididae; genus Schistocerca; species Schistocerca gregaria. The sequence continues at coordinate 4,227 of NW_026063052.1, read as the reverse complement.
TATAAACACAAGCAATTAGAAGTTGAGTTTCACTAAATTCAACAAATGCTGCACAACTTTCAAATATCTGTTCAGTGCAGTGTCGTGATAAGTCTATGGACTCAAATAACGTACTGTTTTTTATGTACGGTGACACCTCCCCACCCCGCAAGAAACTCCTTGAGAAACAGCCAGCTAATATGTAGCCTGGTAAAGGAAGCCTATAAATTATCAATTTATTGAAGTGGTGCTCTGATATACAAATAATTTCAGCGTTAACATCTGTTAGCAGTTCACTAACTTTATCCCTAATAACTCTTATATTCTGATGAAATATGCCAATTCCTTCTCTACTTGGAAACATTACATCCTCTGGAGGAGAGCCCTTAGAGGCACGCCGGCCGCGGTGGTCTTGCGGTTCTAGGCGCTCAGTTCGGAACCGCGCGACTGCTACGGTCGCACGTTCGAATCCTGCCTCGGGCATGGATGTGTGTGATGTCCTTAGGTTAGTTAGGTTTAATTAGTTCTAAGTTCTAGGCGACTGATGACCCCATATGTTAATTTGCATAGTGCTCAGAGCCATTAGAACCATTTTTGAAACTTAGAAGCACTTCCTTTAAGCAGGTATACCAATCAGCTGACTTCAGTATTAAAAAGGTGCAGCTCTAACACCAACTACTACAGGAATTTTTCCATGAGTGACACCACTACCGCCACCACCACCCACTACACTGTCACCTATAAGCTTAGGTAGCCTCTCCTTCGCATACCTATTGAGGGGAAGGCCATGCCTAGTGAAACCCCATCTACTGATAGACCCAACTGGCACCACTGAGATGTGATCCATGCCCTCTCCCATCAGTGCACTCCCCAGCCCCACAATTACGCGCCCAACAGCCGCATTAAGGTGTGCCCGATCATTATGCTGAAACAGTTGCACGAAAAGCACATTAGTGCCACCAGTTTGAGTAGCTATCTTAACCAAGTCACCACTGACATCATACCCCCTGTCCCTATTGTGACTGCTCCCAGCACCACCCACTATCACTACCTGATCCTCCTTTGTAAAATTCTTACATAACTCCCCTATGCTTTCAGCCACCTGAGCCAACCCTGCATTAGGCTTCACAATGCTTGTGACCTGGTACTCACTCCACAAAACTTCTTGCAAATGCTGGCCCACACCTCTACCCGGTAACTACCTAGCAGCAGAACCTAGGCCTCCTAATTGCTGAGGACGGTTGCAAGTTACCTCCATATACAGCTACACGAGGCTCCTCTCCGCTCAACTTTGACAGTTTGTCGTATCTATTGCATGTATGCAAAGTAAAACTGTCTGACTACCTCCTTTTCCTATCTATCTTCTTGTCACCTGCCAGTTCCCATTCCCCAGCACCCTTCACCCTCCTCAACTTATCTAGTTCCTCCTTTGCGCATTGTAACTGCACCTGAAGGGCACAGATCTTACGCTCCTGCTCCTCTATTAACTTGTTTCTACTACAGATTCTACATTCCCAGGACAGGATCACCCTCAAATGACCACTGGCTTCCCCACTGCATTCCCCCCAATGAAAATACTTTGAACAAATCCCACAGCGTAATCCACTACTCACAAACCTACGACATAGCCATCACTTCTCACTCACGATAAAATTTTACAGTTACTAAAAAAAACTATACGTCTACGTTACCAAAGTTCAGTTACAAAAGCAGCACTATTTAAGAACTAACAACTATGGTCTCGAAATTCTCTGTCTACTAAGAAAGCAGCTTCTTGTATTAACACTACTACAACACAGCCGATACCAATACCAGCAAAACTTCACAAAATTATTGGCTAAAACCAAAAAATTTAAACTAAACGCCAGTTGAAAACTAAAGCACGAAATTTACTAAACGACTTCAACACACTGAAAACTCTATAAAACACAGCGAGCGAACGATTACAAGAGTTTATTAAGTCATTATTTCGCCAAAAATGGCAAGCAACACCACTGCAATCTATTCAGTTTAATAACTGTATTACAGAGCACAAACAAGTTCGTCAGTACTTAACTTATAACCGCTACAGAGGCAGTGCACGCCGCAAAATGTAAACACACTGATGAGGCGCGAGGCTTAGACGAACCATGAAAGCACACTCACAAATAATAGACCACTCGAGTCAATACCACAGGAAGAAAGACTGAGATAAATGAATATCCACAAATAATTTGCTTTTACGGCAAAAATAATAACACAAAAAAACTTTAAAATACGTAAATGAAGTCTAAAATTTATAAAACATTAACAAGCTATTTCAACAGCAGTGCAGCTCACGTGACGTCACACACATGATGATCTGCCCCCCCCCCCCCCCCCTTGGGAAGGTGCCTATCTACCCCACCTTCGAAATATGCCTATCTATCCCCCTCAGAAGATATCTACCGAGCTACCCATCCATGGAAGATCTCTGTCAACCTGCACCTCCCCTCCCCCCTCAGATGATGTCTGTATACCTACCCACACCCTTGGAATATGTCTGTCTACCTAAACCCCCTCCCCTTAGAATATGTATGACTACCTACCCCTCCCCACAGAATATGAATGTCTACCTACCCCACCCCTCGGGAGATGTCTGTGTACCCACCCCTCCCAGAAGATATCTACCTACACCTCCCACATCGGAAGATTTCATACTACCTCTACCCCATCGAAAGCTGTCTGTCTCTCATCGCCCCACCACCTAATATGTAATTCTACCTACTTGCCTCGTTAGAAAATGTCAGTCTACGTAACTCTCCACAGGAGATGTCTATCTACCTACCCCCTCGGCAGATGTCTGCCTACGTCACCCCCCTAAGGAAGATGTTTGTCCACCTACCTCACCCTGTGAAGATGTCTATCTACACCCCCACAAAAACTCTCTCCCCACCTCGTAAGATGTCTATCACCCTGAAAGATGTCTCTCAACCCCCCCCCCCCCACACTAAGGAGATGTCTATCTACCTACCTGCCCTCTCGGAATTTGTCTGTCGACCTATCCCAACCCCTACTCAGCCCCCCCACTCGGAAGTTGTTTACCCCTGTCTCGGAAGATGTCTAGCGACCCCCAAACTTTGGAAGGTGTCTTCCAGCCCCTCAGGCGATGTCTGTCTACCCCCCCCCCCCCTCAGAAGATGTCTGTCAGCATACCAACCACCCTGGAATTAGTCTGTCTACCTACCAACTGCCTCGGAATATATCTGTCTACCTCCCACCTCGGAAAATGTCTTCCAAACACAGTCTCAGAAGAGCCCAGTCTACCAACTGCCAAATTTCAACCCCCGGAAGATTTCTATCCAACCCCCCCCCCACTTGGAATATGTCTATCTACCTCCACTCTCGGTAGCTATCTACACCCCCCTCTCAGAGAATCTCTAACCCCACTCTCATAGGATGTCTGTCTACCTACCCTCACCACCATTCGAAGATGTCTACCCCTTGGAGGATGTCTACTCCACCTGGAATATGTCTGTCTACCCACGTTGGATGATGTCTGTCTATCTACTCAGCCCCCCTGGGAAGATATCTGTTAAACTACCACCCCTTGGAATTTGTTTATCTATCATTACCTGCACAAAATATGTCCATCAACCTACAATCTCCTTCTGAAGATGTCTGTCTACCTACAGCTCCCGCTTGGAAGATGTCTGTCTACCTACAACCCCTCAGAAGACGTCTGTCTACCTATCTCCACATCAGAAAATGTCTGTCTCTCATCTCCCCACCCTTGGAATATGTCTGTCTACCTACACTCCCCATCGGAAATGTCTGTCTACCTAAGCTCCCTCAAACCATGTCCGATTAGCTATCCATCCCGGAAGATGTCTGTCTACCTACCCAACCATCAGAAGATGTCTGTCTACCTACCCCTCCCCCTCGGAAAATGTCTGTCTCTCATCCCCCTACCCTGAGTATATGTCTGTCTACTTACCTGCCCCCCCTTGGAAAGATCTCTGTATACCTAAACCCAGCCCTCAGAAGATGTATGACTACCTACCCCTCCCATTGGAAGATATATGTTTTCCAACCCTCCCTTCAGAATATTTCTGCCTACCTACCATCTATCACAAAGGTTGTCTGTCAGCCTACAATTCCTTACAGGTGTCTGTCTACATACCCACCCACACTCGGAAAAAGTTTGTCTACCTGCCACTCCTTAGGAAATGTCGGTTACCAAACCCCTTAGAAGATGTCTGTCTACCTATACACCTCTGATGACGACTG
>NW_026063051.1:0-45019 GCF_023897955.1 Schistocerca gregaria | reverse complement strand
CAAAAATTCTATGAAACAGTACACAGAGACAGGAAGAAAATAAATACACAAGGATACACAAACACATAGTGGGATAACACAAGGAAAGGACAGGGTTTGTTTTCAGTGTAACATTTGGTACTGAAGTACAACCCAAAACTTCATTCCATAGATCGTCCCTCTTATTTCAACATTTCACATTTGATCCAGCAGGGAAAAAAAACCATTCTTTCTGTATTCTGTTCACATCCTCTTTCAAAAATAGTTTTTCTTCACTGTACACAACTTTTTTGGGCAAACCATTTTCTTATAGCTACTCAATGCTTTTCTTCCAATTCATCATAGTTAATTTCTTATATAGTCTACCCCCTCTTAAGCTACCTTAAACCTACTGAGCTCAGATGCTAAACTAAGGGACGAGGCAATGCAGCAGCATAAAGCAATTAATACAAACAGCAATAAAAAATTCAAATTGCCAAAGCACGCAGCAGTATACACATATATAAGTTAGCAAAGAAAATCCAACATTATCACTAATATGAGCCAGTCTGCAGCAACAAGAAAAGTAAATCAGTAGTAAAACTAGCTTAACAGAGTAATACAAAGTGAAATTCAGTAGCACTATGCCTGGCACACAGCAGCAGCAAATGCAAAAACTTATACCTAAACATGACAAAGCTCAAGCAGAAAAAATATTACACTAAAGACAACAATGCAGATAAGGGAAATGTATATTCACATCTTAATTCTATATAATTAAAGTGGTGCACCACAAGAAGTTATTCTACCAAAAATTACCAATTCATAAAAGAAAATTCTGTATGCAATTTCTATGTAAGGGAAATGTCTTTTTGTGCTCCTTCGTTTTCCTTTAAGTACATCATAAAGTTATTATTTACTGGATCTGTACGCATAAAATATTTATATTAGTACATCTATAAAATTTTATTTTATCAAATGCTGCGGTGCAGCTAGAAACTAGATATTAAACAAAGTGAGCAATCTCTCAACTAGAAAGACAATAGATGTAAAATGTTTCTCATCATTTAATTAATCATTTTAGTAAATATCATAAATTAAGAGCTCCACAGTGTAATCATATGTTTTCAAGTTTGATCGTGTCGCATTTGCGATGCTTTCTACAAAGGAATGTCAATAACGAGGATAATGGCCTCCTTTTTTTTCTCCACCTGTGCCTCTGAAAGGCACACACTAATGGCTTTTTTTCAGGTGACTGTCGCGCAGCTGGTTGCCCACGACGCATTACGTGAAGGTGGTCATTTAGTTTTCTAACCGAATTATTTACGACAGCAGTTTGCGCTACAGTGACAGTCTCATATAAAAAATTTAACAGGTCGAGAATTTGCGTTACAAATGTGTAGAAACAAAATCAGTGTCCAAAAAATTTTCAGTGGCATTGTGATACATTCACACATGTACACACATTTCATAATGCTAAAGTACGATTCTTGGTTTCCAACATCCTTCTCCACAAATCAGAGTCCCTAACCACTACTCATTATTCCTTACCTTATCATACATATACATATTCGTCGACGCTTCTTCAATATTTCATCATAAGAAGTACGTAGCATAATCAAATTCCTCATATACGGTAGCATCGTCTTATTGGTCACAAACATACCCAACAGCATAATACATATCGTCGTCGTAATAATGTCATAACATCTCAGTTAAATCTCAAAAACGTCATAGCTTTCTGTAATAATTTCAAAATGTAAAAAAAATTCTCTGCTCGTGTCAAAAGTATCATCTACCTCAAACGTACTTTAAAAATCATGATCCCGTACCAAATATGTCATTCAAAGCTCTCATAGTATCACAAAGGTTCCGAAAAAATATGAACAGTTCACAAAGTACAGACAAAATACAATTTCGTAAGTGTGAAGTTATCCAACTGTGTAATTACGTAAACATCTGTCACTGATGTAGTAAAATGAATGTTTGTCTCTCCCAGTTAAATGATCAGATAGCTGTGTAATTAATGTGTTAGAGAAATATGGTAGCGATGTGTAAAGTTGTATAAGCAAATACCATATTAGCTAGGGCTCCTTGTGCTTGCCATACACATGGAACACAAAGTAAGCGTGTACCCCCCTGAGGATTAATCTAATTATATCCTCAGGTGTTACAGATTATAACAATGGAATGAAATGTATCACGGAAAACCTTTGTATCATTGTACTTAAAATATTTTAAAAATAAATGTTTTAAGTACAAAATTAATCACTCAAATACGTGTACTGAAGCGCTAAACTGTTCGTCTTGTTGTAAGATAATCTCTGTGGAAGTGTCGTAGTTATCGTCCTCCGAAAGCTAAGTTCTGCAAACAAAAGTGAAATGCTTTGCGTATAGATATCGTAGTTACTACGCTTATTGCCGTGATGAAGTAAGTACTGTACTGTAACGTATTGTTGTGCTAGAAAAAAGGCTGTCTCATTGTAGCTATACCACAAAGTTACTACTAAACATGTTTTTCTTCCACAAGAATTCAGAAAAACTGTGCAGATATAAAACAGATACACCACAAAAGCACAAAGTAAATTGTGTCACGCATTAGTAGCGTCGTGATATAATCGTGTAGCTATCAAAGAAACCAAATGCTAAGTCACCTTTAATCTCACAGAAAGTATTTCAAATAAAGAATGTCTTTTCAACTAAACCAAGATGTTCAATTAAAATCTTATTAACAGTATACGTTCTAAGTATGTAAGCCTTATAGTCGTTACGTAATCGTGCAACTAACAAGCAACAATGTACAAATAACAACACTGTGTCGTCTGTTCACTATAACAATGCATTCCTAATTTCTGTTGAAATAAGTTCTCTTGGTTCTTGACTGGGTATTTAACATCAAACATTGTTGCATGTTAACAGTTTCTAAGTCTGACAAAGCATACTAGTAATGTAAAGTGAAAAGTTATATGGCAAAAACAAAGTTAAAAAACAGATTATCTTTCAATAAACGGTTTTACATACGAAGTGTAGTACAATCCTTTACTCTTCCTAGTGCTCAGAGTTAACTTGAACGCAATTATCATGCGGTATACGTCGGTAAAGAATACTGGAATTTTTCTCAAGGTTAGCGTCTATGTTATTTTTTCTCTGAGCCAGCCGGCGCACGCGGCTGCCTGCGGTGCGAGTCATTGTCTGTCTCTAATGGCGCGCGCCGTTATTGGGATTAGGAGACCTAACTTCTACAAATTCACTATTACGAGAAGGCTCTGCCGTGTTTGAAGCTCGCCAGTTCTGATGAAATTTCGGTCTGTCGTTATGATTATATCGTCTGTCGTCATGTCGGTAGTTCCTGTAGTTTCTTTCTTGCCGGTTAAGTGGTGGAGAATTTCTCCCTGAATTATCACTGCGCGGTGGACCCTTGCGTCTGAAATTATTCTGTCTCCCGTGATAATAATAGTTCTGGTTGCCATATTGTCTGTTTCTATGATTGTCTATGTAATATTCATTACTACGGAAATGTGATCTTTCTCTGTAACTATTACTCTGCCAGTGGTTGTCGTATGGGTGGTGTCTGTTTTGGTCTCTATTTGTGTTGAGAGAATAGCCTTTTCATGTCCAGTTATTGTTGCTTTCATCGCGGAATTGCGACGGATATGACCTGTAGTGATTGTTTTCCTGTTTTCATGAGCCCGCGACTGTCTGTGTCAATTTCTAATTCTTGTAAGAGTCCCTGAAAAGCTTCAGTGTCGTCTTTGCATCGTCCTGCTAAAATAATCTGTCGTAAATGTTCAGATAATTTGATTAAGCAAATGCGGATGAGTTCTGAGGGGCTGTATGGGTTTGAAAGATACTGATTCTTATGTAACATGTCTTCGAAATATTTGACAAGACTGGAAAATTCAGATTGTTCGAAATGTTTCATGTTTTACTCGGTCTTGTGTAGTTTCACACCAATATGCTGAGAGGAAGGCATGATAAAATTCTCCTTCACTGTGGCAATCGTGAATGACCTATCGCATTCTTACAGCTGGTTCATTCTCCAAGTAGCCACACATAAATTCTAATCTGTGCTCTAATGACCAGTTAGGAGGAAAGCAATGAGAGAATTGATGGAGCCACGCTTGTGGATGAATGTCGTTGCCAGAATTCTTAAATGTTTTGAATTTACGTGTAGTAATGAACAGCTTATAGTCAAAATCATCGTGTCGGCTGGTAGCATATCGGTTATTGTTACGTCGTGTCGGTGGTTCCATTTCAAAATTCGGTGCACCTTGCCAATTTCTTTCATAATTTCCGAAATGCCCGGTGCTATTATTTTGTGGCTTTTCCGTATTTCTAAGTCCCTATTCCCGTGTTGCAGCGCGAGTGTCCTCTGAAACACGTAATTCTTGTATTACCTGTGTCAGCTGATCTTGTACTTCCCGGATTTCTCTTTGGTGTTGCGTATAAATTTGATTCTGATTTTGTTTGAATTTCCTAATTTGTTCGAACTCTTCTGTGTCATTAAAGACTACCGGTTTTGTGTCATTCAGATTATCATCTACCTTCGTAGATAAATTATTTAGCTGATCCGAAAGTTCAACTACTTTCTCTGATAATGACCTGATTTCCTCCATGTGTCTTTCTGAACCAATTTTCAGAGTATCTACTGTATCCTTTAAGTTTTCCTGAGTTTTTGCAAGTTGCGTAAGCGAATCGGTAGATGCAACTGAGTCAATTTTAGCTTGCAAGGTCTCATGATTTTCATGAACAATAGTTTGCAGTTCTTTTATGGCTGATTCGTGATTCTGTAATGCATTTTCATTGAAAATGCTCACAAATTTGTGTTTTTACGTCATTACAGACTTTTCGACATTTCGATTCGATTTTATGCAACTCAGTAGTTAAATCTTCACGTGTTTGTTCAAGCGTATGTTCCACTGAGTCTAACTTTTGAAGCTTTTGTTCCATTGTGTCTAACTTTTGAAGATTTTGTTCCATTGTGTCTAACTTTTGAAGGTTTTGCTGTGTTTGTCTCTGATTTTGTTCCATTGTATCTAACTTTTGAAGATTTTGTCCCATTTGTTTCTGATTTTGTCCAAGTGTTGTGTCTAACTTTTGTAGCCTTTGTCCATTCGTTGCATTAACTGTAATAACAGTGCACTGGTGTCTGAAACATGTTCCTCAGTGCTATTCGGCAGCGCATTTGAACCGGCAATATTCGCATTTTGAAAAGCAGAAAATGTGATTTATTTGAGAAAACGGTGAGGACGCAAAACCTGAATCTACAGTATTTGCAAGATTGTGTCCTGTCATTTCTGAATCCTGAGGCGAGCTGTTGCCGAACGATCGATCGATAATGCTTCCTTGTTCATTAATTGTTTCACTGCCTTCACCGTTATTTGCAGCCTGCTCCATTTCCCTATGTACAATTACCAAATTACTACTTTGAACACTAGTTAATTCATTACTCGGTGGCGCTAACACACTGCTTTTGTCTTCACTGTCATTTCTCAGTTTACTTTGGAGTCTAGTATCACGTTTTTCACATGCCATTATTGTCACAATATTTCACAGGATAACATAGAAAAGCACAATTTGAAGAGCAAAATAAGAAAACACATTAACGTAGCACTGAAAATAATATCTCGTTAATTGCAAGCGCAGCTGCGAAATACTTGGTGCAAACCTACATGCATGCCACAACTGTTTTACTGTAGAACAATGAAAAACTACAACTACAGAGGAAATTCTCTCTACAATTACATGCTAGCAATAAACAAAGGCTACACTAACTACACAAACTACAAGAAAAAATCAGAAGATTCCAGTGAGGTATCCTGGCAGGGTTGCCATATGAAACGTCCACTTAGAAAAATTGTACATAACTGTGCTTAAACTGGCACACAATATTTTTGTCGTAACGCAATCTGACTTTCAATAATCCCTACAAGAGAATGGCCCTGACTAAATTAACCTATACGTTCAACAAATCACGTACCTCACAAAAATCTTCGTTACTCAAACTACTGCAATACAGAGAGCGCCAATACTGCTAGCTAAATAAAAGATTCAAACTACGGATGGCACTAACTACTGATAGGTATAGTTAGCAAATGAAAGATTTTAGTAGAGAACAAGCAATGTATTTACCTTAGTAGTCATAATATATATATAGCAGTTCATGACATCCAGTCTTAAAAATTTCAAAACTCCGCCATCTCCCTCCCCACGTCCACCACTGCTGGTGGCTCACCTCCAACTGCGCAACGCTACGCGCTGTTAACGTCCAGCTGCCCAACACTACAATGGCAAGTATTACAACAATGCCAACCAGCCACTGATTGCACACAGTACAGCCAGTGATTTTTCGTACAGAGTGCTATGTGGCGTTACCAATAAAAAACCTAAATAGCCTATTTACAATACTGTAGATACTCCGCAATCTACCGTACGGTGCGTGGTGCAGTGTATGCTGTACCACTGCTAGTCATTTCCTACCTGTTCAAGTCACAAATACAGCGGGGGGAAAACGACTATCTATACGCCTTTGTATGAGCCCCAACTTCTTGAATCTTACCTTCGTGGTCCTTACGCGGAATGTATGTTGACGTCAATAGATTCTTTTTGTAGTCAGCTTCAAATGCCGGTTCTCAAAATTTTCTCAATAGTCTTTCTCGAAAAAAACATCGCCTTCCCTCCAGGGATTCCAATTTGAGTTCCCGAAGCACCTCCGTAACACTTACGTGTTGTTCAAACCTTAACAAATCTAGCAGCCTGCCTCTCAATTGCTTCGATGTCTTCCTTTAGTGCGCCCTCGAACTGATCCCAAACACTCGACCAGTATTCAAGAATAGGTCACAGCAGCGTCCTATATGCGGTCTCCTTCATAGGTGAACCACTATTTACTAAAATCCTAACACCCGGTTTCCCGGGTTCGATTCCCGGTGGGGTCAGGGATTTTCTCTGTCTCGTGATGACTGGGTGTTGTGTGCTGCCCTTAGGTTAGTTAGGTGTAAATAGTTCGAAGTTCTAGGGGACTGATGACCATAGATGTTAAGTCCCATAGTGCTCAGAGCCATTTGAATAAACTAAAATGCTACCAATAACCCAAGTCGACCATTCGCCTTCTCTACCACAGTTCTCACATGTACTTTCCATTTCATATCTGTCTGCAACGTTACGCCCAGATATTTAAATGACTACACTGTCTCAAGAAGGACACTAGTAATACTGTAAAAGAACATCACGGGTTTATTCTTTGTACCCAGCCCTCATTAACTTACATTTTTCAACGTTCGTCGCACAAACTAGAAATTTTATGGTCCAAAAGGCTCTGAGCACTATGGGACTTAACATCTGAGGTCATGAGTCCCCTAGAACTTAGAACTACTTAAAACTATCTAACCTAAGGACATCACACACATCCATGCCCGAGGCAGGATTCGAACCTGCAACCGTAGCGGTCGCGCGGTTCCAGACTGAAGCGCCTAGAACCGCTCGGCCACTCAGGCCGGCTAGAAATATTATCTAAGCCATATCGTATCCTCCTATAGTCACTCAATTTGGGCACTTTACCGTGCAGCACAGCATCATCAGCAAACAGGAGCAGATGGCTACCGACCCTACCTGCCAAATAATTTATGTATGCAGTTAACAACGGATATCCTATGGCTCTTCCCTGGGGCACTACTGACGATATCCTTGTCTCTGATGAACACTCGCCAGCGAGGACAACATGCTGGGTTCTATTACTTAAGATGTCTTCGAGCCACTCACGCATCTGTGAACTTATTCCATCTGCTCGTAGTTTCGTTAACAGCCTGCACTGGAGTACCGTGTCAAATGCTTCTGAACACATGGGAATATGGAATCTGCCTGTTGCCCTTCATCCATTGTTCGGAGCACATCGTGTGAGAAAAGGGCAAGCTGAGTTTCGTACGAGCAAAACTTTCTAAAACCACGCTGATTCATGGACATAAGCATCTCAGTCTCAAGAAAATTGACTATATGAAGTGAGAAGGTTTGTGCGGCTGCTCCCGGCGGAGGTTCGAGTCCTCCCTCGGGCATGGGTTTGTGTGATTGTCATTAGGATAATTTAGGTTAAGTAGTGTGTTAGCTAAGGGACTGATGACTTTATCAGTTAAGTCCCATAAGATTTCACACACATTTGAACATTTTTTGAACTGAGAATACGTTCAGGAATTCTGCAGCAAACCGAAGTTAGGAATATTGGTCTGAAATTTTGTGGGTCCGTTCTCTTACCCTTCTTATATACTGGAGTCATCTGCGCTTTTCTCCGGTTGCTGGGAGAGATATTCACGATAAGTGCAAGTTAGGTAAGGGGCCGATGCAGTAGAGTACTCTGTAAAATCGAATTGGAGCTGTATCCGGATCTGGTGATTTATTTAGTTTCAAATATTTCAGTAGTTTCCCTGCCGCAGGGATGCATATTACTATGGCGTGCTTGCGGGAGTCTGTCCGCTGGTTAAATGACTGTCTGTACGATCCTACTGAGTGAACGACTTCTTGAACGTGAAATTTAAAAGTTCGGCTTTCGTTTTTCTATCTTCAACTGCTACAACACAGTGGTCAACAAGGGACTGAATGGAATCCTTAGACGCGCTTAGCGATTTGACATATGACTGGAATTTTCTCGTGTTCTCCGCCGGATACCTTGCTAAAGTGTGACGTGGGTAGCTGTTGTACGATTCGCGCTTAGACCTTTTTACAAACGCATGAGTCTCTACTAACGTTTGCTTGCAGTCATTTGTGCGTTTTGTTTCAAACTTGGACATAAATTCCTGGGCCTCCAGTGATACGTAGAATGGTTCAAATGGCTGTGAGCACTATGCGACTTAACTTCTGAGGTGATCAGTCGCCTAGAACTTAGAACTAATTAAACCTAACTAACCTAAGGACCGTAGCGGTCGCTCGGTTCCAGACTGTAGCGCCTAGAACCGTGATACGTAGAAAATAGATATTTAAGTCTAGGGGGTCGTACACATTAGCGTCAGGAAAACATGGATGAGTGCAGAAAATTCTTCCTCGAGCATATGGTGGCGAGGAACTTCGTTCAAGATGAATGCTGCATCACGGAGTTGACCCTGTAGTCTTGGTAGCCACCAGATAGGCGGTACGTTCCCCGGCTGCAGGCGTGGTGACGTGTCGCCCAGCCGTGCGGATGATTCAGCCGCCAGCCAGGTAGGCAGTACGAGCTGACGGGGAGCGACGTGCCAGCCGCGGCTAGTGAGTCAGGGCGGCTAACTCGCCTCGCGTGTCTGCGACCCTCCCTCGTCTCAGCAGACAGGCCATGGCCTGCGATTACTGGCTTCTCACAGTACAGGTGTGCTTGCTTTCCCTCACACATCTTCTGGTGGCTTAAGCCCGTCTCACACGGAGCAAGATTCGCCGCAAGTTTGCGAGATGGCGTGCGTGCCTGCCGGCTTGCAGGGAAAGGAGCCGGCTATCTTCCATGCCGAAGCTCTCCCACGGTGCAAGATCGGCAGCTAGTTATGTTGTGGTCGGCTGCATGTTGTATCGAACGAAGATGGGTGCTGGTGGTGGTGGTTAGTGTTTAACGTCCCGTCGACAACGAGGTCATTAGAGACGGAGCGCAAGCTCGGGTTAGGGTAGGATTGGGAAGCAAATCGGCCATGCCCTTTCAAAGGAACCATCCCGGTATTTGCCTGAAACGATTTAGAGAAATCACGGAAAACCTAAATCAGGATGGCTGGAGACGGGATTGAACCGTCGTCCTCCCGAATGCGAGTCCAGTGTGCTAACCACTGCACCACCTCGCTCGGCGAAGAAGGCTGCTTCAGGTACAGATGCTCAGAGCAAACCGGCGTTATTAGCTGTTTTGGTGCTAAACGATGCAGAAATGGATGCTAATGAGAGAAGAAGAAAGAAAGAATGGGCGAAAAAAATGGATTAAGAGAAGAAACGCTGGAAAAGGTATGCTCTCTATGTTTCATAAAGAGCTGAGGTTAGTTCGCATAACACCTACTTTTGTTTGAAAAGTATCATCATTTCATTACTGTTTGACTTTATAAATATACCAATAATGACTGTTATATAAGACTTTATTTTGTAGGATAGAAGATCGTACATCCTTTGCAAATTTTATACGAATGGGTGTACTGGTATTTGAAGAACTGCTTTGTATCGCTTTGGAAGTAGTAGGTTTCTACATTCATCGCAAAATTCATAGTTTTGTACTTACGTCGTTCATCCCAGCGCCACTGCTTTTCGATGATTTTACTTTGGCATACTCGACTTTAAATTGAGTACGTAAATTGTACACTTTGCTATAGGACTCGTTGTAAGGTGTCAGGCAAATCCAACACCTTACATGAAAATCCTGACATGATAAGCAAATCCAGTAGTATGTCACATAGCTCCGAATAAATTGTGACATTAAATTAACCAAAGTAATACGAGTAACGAGTGAGCAAATGGAATATCACAGACTAACACAAGAATGCCTAAATGCATGTCGTACCTTCCCACAATGAGGCAGACGCAGTTCCGAGGGGAGAAACGAGGACAGAAGCCGAGAGCAGAAGCGTGTTAAGCTAGATAAAGAGAGGGGCTGGGCACCCACGCTGTGAGCCTACCTGTACAACTATACAACCCGCACGTTTTAGCGTCAGGCTTTTTCGCGTCTCAGGTATGGCAAGGACAACCCCCAGCCCATGTTAAAAGCTAGAGCCCTCCAGAAAAGCAGTATAGATCTTACGATAACACAAAAAGGGCCACTACCACCCGCAAGTTTTAGCGTGAGACTTTTTCGCGTGTCTGTTACATTAGGATCACTCCCCAGCCCATGTTAAAAGATAGAGCCCTCCAGAAGAGCAGTATAGATCTCACGATAACGCTAAAAGGACCACACTAGCTGCAGGTTTTAGCGTGAGACTTTTTAGCGTCTCTGTTACGTTGCAAACTTTAAAAACATTGCCCCACCACGAAAAGTATAACGTTTCCCATTGGATAGACAGAATTTTTGTAGGCGGAGCATAAGGTTAACATTGAGACCCTGATTGGTCAGATGAAAACACAGTCAGATAGCTTTTTTAAACTAACTTCGGTAAATTGTAGTAAGGAGAAGTTGGAGAGTTGGTTTCGAGACGGCGAGGTGGACGGCTGGAGTGCCGGCCGCTGTCGCCCTGACGCTGCCTAAACACCGACAAGGTAATGAACGCACGCGATGCCGCATTTTTGAGCGCATAAAGCTTCACTCAGAACTGCAGAAGTCTCATCTGTTACACCCCTTTTTGCGTAATACTAGTGTCGATCGTTAATTAAAACTCATGGTGTTCACATTTGCCACTTGAAGAACAGATCTGAAACGCGATAAATTTTCTATTTTTATATAGTTATTGAGAAGCCACATCAGCCACTGTAATTTACGACAAGTTAGATAAGTTATTAAAGATAATTGAGGGTCACTGTAGACCATTTTGATAGTTTTCTCTTTTGTGAAACTTAATTTAAACCTAGATTATAGATGTGATATGGCATAGGTCATCCTTCGATCGATTGTAGAACTTGGAAACCCATTTAGGGAATATTCGTTCACATTTTTGTTGAACGCAGTTGGTTTTTACCATCCTGTATTAAAACATTTCCTTTTATCAATAGTGCAATTTATAAACGCTGTTTTGTGATTAGAATAAATTTCCAATGGTAAACTTAACTGCTTTTTCGACGTTATTTTACCAGCTAACTAAAAATAGGAAAGCCTTGAACCCTTTCCACTATATTTAGTTAGAATTAAGATTCTTTTACAGGGAGTGCAGTGGAGCTGACGCTGAGATCATTTAGTATTTGGTTATATCATCGCTAGTCTCACTGAACTCTTCTGAATTCTACATGTCATGTGTGGTCTGGTGTCTCCTTACCAGCAGCAGGTCCCAGGTTCAAACTAGTTAATTCCCTAATAAACACGCTCAGAGCGTCGTTGCGCGAAAGTGGTAGGGAGACACGATATAGTACAATCAGACACCACCATGAATGTTTAGATCGTTGCTCGTCGTATATGGTCGAACAAGACACACGGCACTAACAATTCTTTCGAGTGCTTCTGCACGCATGTGTTTATTATAACAGTTTGCGCTTTTCACGAAGTACAGACACTATTATTCCTTATAAGTACATGTCAATGCTTCAGTCGCTTCCTTGGGCCACTGCGGCCCCATTATTTAATAATTACAAGAACTTCCTACCGCACCTCACAACAGCAGAAAATCGACTATCAACAAAGGCTTCCCGCCCAAGCTTTCCGCGTCTGACGTCACAAACGAAACGTCTCATGATTGGCCAACGCAGGTAGCAAGCAGGGAACCTTACAAGAAAAATAGCACCGGACCTATCCTGGAAATCTTACAAGGTTCCCAGCAAGGTAGCCCGCTAGCAGACGACGGAGCCCGCAAGGTAGACGTCGCGCGAGCCAGCAAGGAAACTTACGGCGAATCTTGCTCCGCGTGATACGGGATTTAGCAGGGCCGGCAAGGCGAAAGCGACTGACACGGGGTTGGCCGAAACCAACGGAAGGTTTTTGTTTTTACTTTTGCTTTTGTTCCTGTCCTGAAGGCCATGCGCTCACCTGACCGAGTATTACGAATTTTCTAGTATTTTACAGCGTAAAATTACATTTATTTAAAAATCTGATGATAAGCTTCAAAATTAATATGAAAATAACCTATATTAGTAATGGTTCATGAGAGCCGATGACCTTTTTTGTGTCCTCTATCGTTTTATGTGACGCGCACCTCTCCTGTGTCAACTTTTTCACCCCAGAGTAGCACTTACAACCTAGGTCCTCAATTATTTGCTGGATATATTCCAATCTCTATTTTCCTCTACAAGTTTTACCCTGTACAGCTTCCTCTAGTACCATGGAAGTTATTCCCTGATGTCTAAACACATGTGCTACCTTCCTGTCCCTTATTTTTGTCAATGTTTCCCATATATCCCTTTCCTCGCCGATTCTCCGCAGAACTTCGTCATTCCTTACCTTATCTCTTCTGTTCTTGTTTTCCCACATTCCACCATACAATGCTGTATTCCAAACGTACATTCACAGAAATTTCTTCTTCAAATTAAGGCCTGTGTTTGATATTAGTTGACTTCTCTTGACCAGGAATGCCTTTTTTTCCAGTGCTACTTAGTTATTCATGTCCTTTTTACTACGTCAGAGGTTATTATAGCAGAATTCCTTGACTTGGTCTACTTCGTGACCCCAGTTCTGATGTTAAGTTTTCGCTATTTTCATTACTGTTACTTTTCGTTACTTCCGTCTTTTTTAGATTTACTCTCAATCCCTATTCTGTACCCATTAGACTGTTCACTCCTTTCAGTAGATCCCGTAATTCTTCTTCACTTTAACTCAGGATAGTGATGTCATCGGCAATTCTTATCATTGATATGCTTTCACCTTGAGATTTAATCCAGCACTTGAACCTTTCTAGCTGCTGTACGAAATTAATTTGCAGATTTGTATACAGTTTACATTCGAAAAAAAAGAAACATGATTCATGTTTCCTACTGTTACTACATCATAATCACAATAAGGATTGTCCCGAACGTATATTCGGTGAGTGTGGCTAGTCAATCACTGATCTCCGTCTTAAGGTATTGGGCATTTCTGCAGCTTCCGCTAGCAATACGTTTGTTGACGTGGAACGATAGTTCACAGGCAAGTACTGATGCGCAAACGGGATGTTTTCTTTAAGAGGGCGTCAGTTTAAAACGTGACAGACCTTCACGAGAACATTTTGCAAAGACCGAAGTCTGTGATTAAGCGTCATGTTTGCTATGAAACTTGTAAAACCTTTATTCACCTTAATTATGTGGAAGCAGGGCTTCGAAGCTATGTTTGACTGTATTTCGTCCATGATTATTTCTTTTACTCCGTGGCCATCATTGATATTCGCGTTTCCACTAGCTCCTTGTAGTTTCACATAATATATGGTGGCAGAAGTAATACAGTTTTAAAATTGCCGTTTTGAGCGGCGTTCTTCGCTAAGTCATAGACTATTTCTTAATATTTAATGTTAGTGTTTCTCTTGATCCGCATAAATTTTACCTTCTTCCCAAAAATTTAGTTCTCCTTGGTGGATTTTATAATTTCCATTACCTGTAGATGAGTTTCTTTGAGAAGGTCTGGTGTCTCAACAGTTTATACAGTGTGTTCAAATGAAAATGTTTTTACTGCGAGGCTCTGCACAGAATGTAAAGCTGCGACTGCCGTACCTTCTGCAGAAAAACTAAAAGTCTCACTGGGAAGAGAGATCAGTCCTTTGTAACCTGTGCTGGCACACAGCGCAACTCTCTTTCATTACCTGCGGTTTTGAAGTCATCAGTACATATTTCGATAAACTTAGGGAAATTATCAGCCATGCAAATTTTTACTAATTGATCTACTCCGGCAAATGTTTTTGTTCGAAAGTAGAAAACGTCAGCTGCTGAAGTGTTTTCGTTATACTGGTTATCGGAATTAACGTACATATGCAGGCGTTCTTTGGAGTCACGCAAAATTTCCAAAGAAGGTTGAGCATAATTCCGATTTTTGGGCACTGTTTATTCCCTGCTCATTCACCTCTCTTTGAGGTAATCTGTCGAATTTCCACATCTGTGGGTGGTGAATCGCAGAAAGCAGGAATAGGTCAGTCCTTAATCTCTGTCTTAAGGTATTGCGCATTTCTGCAGCTTCCGCTACCAATATGTTTGTTGACGTGGAACAATAGTTCCCAGGCAAGTCCTGATGCATAAACAGAACTTTAAGAGGCCGTCAGATGAAAACGAGACAGATCTCCATGTAGACATTTTGCTAAAACTGAAGAACGGCGTCAAGTCCGAACGGCCAGGAACGTTGACGGACGGTATCTTTCTGTTGCGGGGTAATTCCCTCCCACATGTCACCAAGGTCGTTTCTGGTATGCTGCAGAAGTTTCGCTGGGAAGCATTCACACATTCTACATATAGCTCCTTCTCTCCCGAAGCGATTTTTTGAGCTCCGAAAAAAGACATTCATGACTGTCGATTTGCACCAAACGAACAGGAATACGCCTGCGTACAATCATGATTCCATAGGCAGTCACAAATATTTTCTGTGGAGGTATTAACCGTCTTGTTTCATAGAGGAATAAATACATTAACAATTATGCCGACTCCTTTTGTAATAATAAATAGTTTATTTAACTTTTTCCATGTCTCGTTTTCATTTGACTACCCCTTATAGTTTTGAGACAGATATTTTGTTGCCTCTGCAGAATAACGTGTCGATTTTAGATCTTTTTAGATTCCTGTATGTTAAGAGTAGAATGATATGTTCCACTCCCCTAAATTCACTTGTAACCGAGCGCAACATGCTGAGACAAGACTGAATCTTGTCTGTGAGATAAGTTGCATGTCCGTCCATGAGAGGCGTGAGATAATTATCATGCATTGACTATTGTTTGACTCTTCACCGGGAAACGTTGAATATTTAATCTCATGCACTTGTCGAATCCTTCACCTGACTAAGATAACAAGAGTCGCCTTGAGAATTGAAAGTTGTAAGCCTTCAAATGCCAACCATGATTCTAATTGAGTTTTGCTCAATTCCTAACTCTCCTCGTTCCTGCAGGAGTGGTAGCAGAACTATATATACACTCCTGGAAATGGAAAAATGAACACATTGACACCGGTGTGTCAGACCCACCATACTTGCTCCGGACACTGCGAGAGGGCTGTACAAGTAATGATCACACGCACGGCACAGCGGACACACCAGGAACCGCTGTGTTGGCCGTCGAATGGCGCTAGCTGCGCAGCATTTGTGCACCCCCGCCGTCAGTGTCAGCCAGTTTGCCGTGGCATATGGAGCTCCATCGCAGTCTTTAACACTGGTAGCATGCCGCGACAACGTGGACGTGAACCGTATGTGCAGTTGACGGACTTTGAGCGAGGGCGTATAGTGGGCATGCGGGAGGCCGGGTGGACGTACCGCCGAATTGCTCAATACGTGGGGCGTGAGGTCTCCACAGTACATCGATGTTGTCGCCAGTGGTCGGCGGGAGGTGCACGTGCCCGTCGATCAGGGACCGGACCGCAGCGACGCACGGATTCCCCCCAAACCGTAGGATCCTACGCACTGCCGTAGGGGACCGCACCGCCACTTCCCAGCAAATTAGGGACACTGTTGCTCCTGGGGTATCGGCGAGGACCATTCGCAACCGTCTCCATGAAGCTGGGCTACGGTCCCGTACACCGTTAGGCCGTCTTCCGCTCACGCCCCAACATCGTGCAGCCCGCCTCCAGTGGTGTCACAACAGGCGTGAATGGAGGGACGAATGGAGACGTGTCGTCTTCAGCGATGAGAGTCGCTTCTGCCTTGGTGCCAATGATGGTCGTATGCGTGTTTGGCGCCGTGCAGGTGAGCGCCACAATCAGGACTGCATACGACCGAGGCACACAGGGCCAACACCCGGCATCATGGTGTGGGGAGCGATCTCCTACACTGGCCGTACACCTCTGGTGATCGTCGAGGGGACACTGAATAGTGCACGGTACATCCAAACCGTCATCGAACCCATCGTCCTACAGTTCCTAGACCGGCAAGGGAACTTGCTGTTCCAACAGGACAATGCACGTCCGCATGTATCCCGTGCCACCCAACGTGCTCTAGAAGGTGTAAGTCAACTACCCTGGCCCGCAAGATCTCCGGATCTGTCCCCCATTGAGCATGTTTGGGACTGGATGAAGCGTCGTCTCACGCGGTCTGCACGTCCAGCACGAACGCTGGTCCAACTGAGGCGCCAGGTGGAAATGGCATGGCAAGCCGTTCCACAGGGCTACATCCAGCATCTCTACGACCGTCTCCATGGGAGAATAGCAGCCTGCATTGCTGCGAAAAGTGGATATACACTGTACTAGTGCCGACATTGTGCATGCTCTGTTGCCTGTGTCTATGTGCCTGTGGTTCTGTCAGTGTGATCATGTGATGTATCTGACCCCACGAATGTGTCAATAAAGTTTCCCCTTCCTGGGACAATGAATTTACGGTGTTCTTATTTCAATTTCCAGGAGTGTACTTATATCATCAACGTATTGAATTGCCTCATGACATCTTGGTCCCTCTGTAACCTCCCCCTCTGTAATCGGCCTACTGGATTATGATATAACCAATCGCGATCGCATATGCCTAGTGCAATATTACAGTGAACAAGGCTATCGTTACCGAACGAAAATGACACCGCATATTTGGAGGAAAGTGTACGACATACTCTTCTGAAAGAAGAATATATTCTAAATTTGAACTAAATTTAGATGATAATTTTGAAATGGATGGTGTATAGTGCAATCGCTCACGAACACCACAGGTGGGAAACAGGGTACCACATTTACTACGAAAATCACTGCTATCACAAAGACAACACTGATTAGCTAAAAAAAAGGAATAATTAAACGGTCGCCAGCCCGCCAGGCCAACGTATCTCCAGAATCTTGAGAAAGATAATGGAAAAGAAATTTAAGCAAATAATCACTGACGTGGCAATAGAAGGTTGTCGCGATTTTCCATGGCACAGCAGTTCACGAAAAAATAAATGAATCAGGAAGGAAAGCACTGAGTTTGCAGTTAGTTTTTATGAAACACTAAATTTTGAAAGTAACGTAAAATGAAATTACTGGTTAAATGAATGACTGTCTTAACTTGAAGTTTGTGTTGTAAAAAGTAACTTTCGGTAATCTCAGTGTAACGTAATGCAAAATTTAGAAAAAGGAAAGCCTTTTGATTAATGAAATACTAAACTGAATTTACTTTAAGCAAGTGAACAATTGATTTCACTTTTAAAATAACATCAATAAAATACATACCATGTCAGCAGAAGTTACTCGCTAAACTAAATACAGAATAAATAAAACTGCGCACTCTTAATTTGT
This sequence comes from Schistocerca gregaria, assembly GCF_023897955.1. Classification (NCBI taxonomy): domain Eukaryota; kingdom Metazoa; phylum Arthropoda; class Insecta; order Orthoptera; family Acrididae; genus Schistocerca; species Schistocerca gregaria. The sequence goes on along the minus strand of NW_026063051.1, from coordinate 27,154 downwards.
GCTGTATCTTTAGTTATTAGTTTTGCCAATGAAATTTTACATTAAGTGGCCTCTGTTATGCAATACGGAGGATTTCTGCTTTAAACTAGTCAGTACTAAATACAACAAACTGGCATTAAATATTAATCAATTTTCATGTTACTACGACACTCGGTGATTGCATGGAAAGGAAAAGGACCCTGCTTGGTAATAATGTCTGAGGGCAATGACAACACAGGTGCCCCACAAGTCTTAACCATTGCAAGTTATTATTCACGTTATTCGTACTTTGTGAAAGAAATGTTGCTGGATAAAGCCTCTCATTACTTTGTTTGTCAGTTAACAGTCTTACAATGTTTCAGCTGTGCTGACGACGAAGAATGTAGCCAACGACAACCCTGAGCTGCCGTTGTTGTTGTTGTTGTTGTTGTTGTTGTTGTCGCTGCTGCTGCTCGATGAGAAGAACCCCGAGTCGTCTGCAGAGCCACGTCTAATTATAGGACAGGCAACAGTTGGAACTGCAGCTTCCTACGCTTGTGCACTCCTACCGTGTTCTCAATAGCCGCAGGTTAACGAATCAGACGCTTCTGCGCTGGCGCGAGCATAGGACACCGCATTGGCGGGAGCGCCGAACAAACACTTCCGCACTCTTTCATAACTCAAGCTGCTCTGCCTCCTCTCTGCTCGCAACGTGGCAGTGACTCTCCACACTAAAAGATAAACAACAGCACAACTACTACCATTTCGTCGTTGCTATCGAAACATTTCAGTGAAGTTCCTTTGGCTATTATCCCGGCAATTTACAATATTTTCATTGTAATTACAATCAGTTATAAACAGTCAAAAATAAATACAATAGTACATCGAATACGAATTAAATATAGTTCCTGTAATACAGCTTACGGCGTCGGAATCCACGAATATTAATCGCAGAAAATTTTGTATGGTGCAAAAGGCATTTCATCTGCATTTTCGGTGTTACTCCATGTCCGCCGTGTAAAAATTAAACAATAGTAGGCTTAATATCGACCCCTGTGGAAGGTGAAGAATGGTAGGCCATGAGCCAACAGTATTATTGGGATAGTCCTTTTAACGAAAAATTTGCTTGTACTTAAAGTTGCGTCTGGTGCGTTTCAGATGTGACGGGAGGAGCGAAAGTGCAATACTGGTTACAAAACAAATCTTTGGTTCACATGACTCTGAACACTATGGGACTTAAATGCTGAGGTCATCAGTCCCCTAGAACTTAGAACTACTTAAACATAACTAACCAAAGGACATCACACACATCCAAGACCGAGGCAGTATTCGAACCTGTGGCTGTAGCGGTCGCACGGTTCCAGACTGTAGCGCCTAGAACCGCTCGGCCACGCCGGCCGGGAAAATAAATCTTTGATCTTACAAGATGAGAGAGTGCAGTACTCATTCTTTTCTCTGAATTCTTGACATAACTGATCGTTGAGTTTTGGCCACTGTACTCAGCGATAACACCGCCACAGTTTGTACAACAAATTGGATACACAATAGGTTATATTTGTTGTTTGAGGGTCGCCTAAACATGGAAAGTCGTAGGTCAGTGAGGGGTCTTGAAATCTAAGTTAAAACTGAGATTAACAGTTTCGATTTGCTCTAATGATTGATATATATCACAGTAAAATTAACAGGGAATAGCTCTAAAACACAAATCAAATTATAGAATGATTATAATACTGTCGGAACGTATCAAAAAGTGTGGAGAAATCTCAATAAGATCTGATCATTGGGCAGCTGGCGAAACGATACAAAAAGATGCCACAAATTAAGCAATTTTAGTTGCATAGGAAAGTAGGCAAGTCGTGACCTTTCCCTCATTTTTGGAGGTGATAATTAAAACTTTATAGCCATCTCTCGCATACGAAATACATTTTTTTGCCATGACGTATTCAGTATCCTTGCAAAAGAGCTCCACAGATCTATTCAACTACTATTATTACTACTGCTACTGCTACTAATACAGTAAGTGAAATCGATTTAAAGAGAGGATTATTAGAAACTTACAGTACAATATCTGAAGCATACATGTATCGAATTTATTATGAAAGTAGTAGATATATAGATATATAGAAGACACAAGCAGGCATGCCGAAATTACAAAGTTTCTTTCCTAACACAAGTAACAAAATAAGGGATTTGCATTTCCTGGATGTAATCTGGTATAAAAGTACTAACTGTCCCGTTGCATTATTGTTACTTTGTTCTTTCTGATCACCTCAAAAATTCTCTTTGCATTAATGTTGTTAGGGTTTTACTTCTTGCAGTGAAATTTCCATTCACTCTTCTCGCATCGCTCTTTTCAGCTCTCATATAGCCTCAAATTGCCTTCCATTATGACAAATACGCTTTGCAAGTATTCCCCAAAATTTTGGCACAGGTTTAAAATCCGAACTACGCACAGGCCTTGGCAAAGATCGATATCATTATCTTTTTCTTTGGTTATAGCAGAAACATGATAGATGCATTACATTGTTCCAACTTTAGCTTTCGTCCTCTAGATCCTCATACATTCTAATCAATTCTGTCTCTAGCATCTCAGAGTACATGTTAGAGTTCATGCTAGTATTAGCTGCCTAAATCGTAACACTTCTACCACCAAAATGTTTGCTCACTCTTTGCTGCTGCTCTGTTCTCAGTTCATGCCAATAATTTTGAAATCCATCCGGGCCATCTAAATTAAATTTGTTGTCATCAGTCGAGATCAGTTTATCCCATTTTAAGCCATGACATACGTTTTTCAGCAAACTGAAATCTAGCCTTTTTATTTTTTTGGCGTTAGAGCAGATTTTTGCAGCTGTTTCTTGAATGCAAGATGTTTGTCACGTGAAAAATTTGACGTATACGCCTGGGAGTTACTTGGAATTGGAAATTAACAACACTTTAGAAGAATAACAGTTTATGGCAGTTGATTTGCGCAAAAGTAACCGTTTCGATATCTCAGATAATTTTCTGCTTTGCCCATAATTTCCATACTGTCCATATCGTGTGCCCAACCTAACGAAATTTACAAACACTGTAGCTGAACAACATAACATCTTGGTGGTTTGACGATTAGGGATTCTCATTTCCTTCCAGGCACCGACTTTTGCCTTTTCCCGAGCGGTTCTAGGCGCTTCAGTCCGGAACCGCGCCGCTGCTACGGTCGCAGGTTCGAATCCTGCCTCGGGCATGGCTGTGTGTGATGCCCTTAGGTTAGTTGGGTTTAAGTAGTTCTCAGTTCTAGGGGACTGATGACCTGAGATGTTAAGTCCCATAGTGCTTACAGCCACCACCATCATCATCATCATTTAAGACTGATTATGCCTTTCAGCGTTCAGTCTGGAGCATAGCCCCCTTATAACATTCCTCCATGTTACCCTGTTCAGTGCTAACATTGGTACCTCTTCTGATGTTAAACCTATTACTTCAAAATCATTCTTAACCGAATCCAGGTACCTTCTCCTTGGTCTGCCCCGACTCCTCCTACCCTCTACTGCTGAACCCATGAGTCTCTTGGGTAGCCTTGCTTCTCCCATGTGCGTAACATGACTCCATCATCTAAGCCTGTTCGCCCTGACTGCTACATCTATAGAGTTCACTCCCAGTTTTTCTTTGATTTCCTCATTGTGGACACCCTCCTGCCATTTTTCCCATCTACTAGTACCTGCAATCATCCTAGCTACTTTCATATCCGTAACCTCAACCTTGTTGATAAAGTAACCTGAATCCACCCAGCTTTCGCTCCCATACAACAAAATTGGTCGAAAGATTGAACGGTGCACAGATAACTTAGCCTTGGTACTGACTTCCGTCTTGCAGAAGAGAGTAGATCGTAGCTGAGCACTCACTGCATTGGCTTTGCTACACCTTGCTTCCAGTTCTTTCACTGTGTTGCCATCCTGTGAGAATATGCATCCTAAGTACTTGAAACCGTCCACCTGTTCTAACTTTGTTCCTCCTATTTGGCACTCAATCCGTTTATATTTCTTTCCCACTGACATTACTTTCGTTTTGGAGATGCTAATCTTCATACCATAGTCCTTACATTTCTGATCTAGCCCTGAAATATTACTTTGCAAACTTTCAATCGAATCTGCCATCACAACTAAGTCATCCGCATATGCAAGACTGCTTATTTTGTGTTCACATATCTTAATCTCACCCAGCCAGTCTATTGTTTTCAACATATGATCCATAAATAATATGAACAATAGTGGAGACAGGCTCCAGCCTTGTCTTACCCCTGAAACTACTCTGAACCATGATCTCAATTTACCGTCAATTCTAACTGCTGCCTTACTATCCATGTAAAGACCTTTAATTGCTTGCAAAAGTTTGCCTCCTATTCCATAATCTCGTAGAACAGACAATAGCTTCCTCCTAGGAACCCGGTCGTAAGCCTTTTCTAGATCTATAAAGCATAGATACAATTCCCTGTTCCACTCATAACACTTCTCCATTATTTGCCGTAAGCTAAAGATCTGGTCCTGACAACCTCTAAGAGGCCTAAACCCACACTGATTTTCATCCAATTGGTCCTCAACTAATACTCGCACTTTCCTTTCAACAATACCTGAGAAGATTTTACCCACAACGCTGATTAAAGAGATACCTCTGTAGTTGTTACAATATTTTCTGTTTCCATGTTTAAAGATTGGTGTGATTACTGCTTTTGTCCAGTCTGGTGGAACCTGTCCCGACTCCCATGCCATTTCAATTATCCTGTGTAGCCATTTAAGACCTGCCATTCCACTGTATTTGATGAGTTCTGACTTAATTTCATCCACCGGGCAGCTGCTTTATTGCACTGCAATCTCTTGACCATTTTCTCCACTTCCTCAAATGTGATCCTATTTCCATCGTCATTCGTGTCCCATTCTATCTCGAAATCTGAAACTTTACTGATCGTATTTTCACCTGCATTGAGCAACTCTTCAAAATATTCCCTCCATCTGCCCAAGGCATCCACAGGATTCACCAGCAGTTTTCCTGACCTGTCCAAAATACTTATCATTTCCTTCTTACCTCCCTTTCGAAGACTGCTAATTACACTCCAGAATGGTTTTCCAGCAGCTTGACCCATAGTCTCCAACCTGTTTCCAAAGTCTTCCCAAGATTTCTTCTTGGATGCTGCAATTATCTTAGAGCCATTTGAAATTTTTTTGCCTTTTCATCACGTGATAACTTTTTTCCACGTAGCATTGTCACACTCGTGGTTTATGTACACAACACGCACTGTCATTAACGGTGTTTGTTTCCTATCTGCAGTGAAGGCAGGGACGCACACACTAACACCGCATAGAGCCGACTGTTTTTATACTGAGTTCCACCCTCTACCACATGAATCATTATTGTCCTGGTCGCCGGCCGGAGTGGCCGAGCGGTTCTAGGCGCTACAGTTTGGAACAACGCTACCGCTACATTCGCAGGTTCGAATCCTGCCTCGGGCATGGATGAGTGTGATGTCCTTAGGTTCGATAGGTTTAGGTAGTTCTAAGTTTAGAGGACTAATGACCTCAGAAGTTAAGTCCCATAGTGCTGAAAGCCATTTTTTTGATGTCTTCTAATGGCATCAAATGCGATACCATTTCACTGTATTTGTAGGTATATTGGATCTTAGACGCCTATTTCAATCAACAACGTTAATTTTCCCGTAAATATCCACGCCTTTGAACTGATTTCTACCGCCACCTGGCGAGTCTGTCATAAAAGCAGTTACCGCTTTGTACAATGTTTTTTTGTGATACATTACGACCTGTCACACTTGAATCAGTCTCTATGATATGATAAAGTCTGTACCCGAAGCAGAACGTTGACGCAGGGAGAATGATTGCAGCACATTATTTTTTTAGCTGTTTTTGAGTTGCATGACGGGTCTATCATTTGCGCCGCAAACAGAAGCGGATGTGCTGCCTGTCACCCCTGTGACGTGACAGGCGGCGCCCCCTATGGCGAGGCAGAACGAGGCGCAATGAGTGGGCGAGTGAGTGGCGTAATTACGGGGCCTCGCGCCGGGCTTTGAACTCGCCGCCCACCCCTACAGGCGCGGCGCGTAACGAGCGGATGAAACGGGCGCGCCAGCTCGTGTGCCCGCGTGCTCGCGATGGCGGCGCCGTCCCTTTCTCCCTGCCGGCTCACCCTTTGAGGCGATCGCGGAGCGTGGTCCGCTCTGCTGGCTGTTAAGGTCTGCCGTTCTGCCACGTCTGTTTTTAATCGTTGTGCTGCGGGTAGCTGCTTTGCGTTACCACTGTAGCGCGATTGGTTTGAAGGATCGAAACGGAAAATTAGGACCAATTACTGCCCAGATTTGCGGCTACGGGTAGCGGTCTCTTGGTTCCCTTTCACACGGGAGGTCGTGCGTCTGGACGCAGTGAGCAGCTTACCATAGTCGGTCTTGGGCATGCAGGGCTAATGTTAGCTGAATTGCTGTCTATCTTGGAACTAGTCAGAATGTTTCGCATAGAGGATATATACTGAGGAGACAAAAAGGCACGGTGTAGCGATATGCACACATATACTGATGGCAGTAGTATGCGTACACAAGGTATAAGGGGGCCCTGCACTGACGAAACTGGCATTTGTACTCTGATGATCCATGTCAAAAGGTTTCCGACGTGATTGTAGAAGCACAACGGGAATTAACAGACTTTGAACGTGGAATGGTAGCTGGAGCTAGATGCACCGGACATTCCATTTATGGAGTCGCCAGGAAATTCAGTTTTTCGTGATCCACAGTGTCAAGAGTGTGCCGAGAATATCACAATTCAAGCATTACCTGTCACCACGACCACCGCAGAGACCGACGGCCTCACTTAACGATCGAGAGCAGTAGCGTTTCTTTCGCGTTGTCAGAGCTGACATACACTACTGGCCATTAAAATCGCTACACCAAGAAGAAATGCTGATGATAAACGGGTATTCATTGGAAACATATATTATACTAGAACTAACAAGTGATTACATTTTCACGCAATTTGAAAGCATAGATCCTGAGAAATCAGTACTCAGAACAACCACCTCTGGCCGTAATAACGGCCTTGATACGCCTGGGCATTGAATCAAACAGACCTTGGATGGCGTGTACAGGTACAGCTGCCGATGCAGCTTACAAACGATACCACAGTTCATCAGGAGTAGTGACTGGCGTATTATGACGAGCCATTTGCTCGGCCACCACTGACCAGACGTTTTCAATTGGTGAGAGATCTGGAGAATGTGCTGGCCAGGGCAGCAGTCGGACATTTTCTGTATCCAGAAAGGCCCGTTCAGGAACTGCAACTTGCGGTCGTGCATTATCCTGCAGAAATGTAGGGTTTCGTCGTTCAATACACCATCGCAGGCGCTCCTGTCTGTGATGCAGTGTCAAAGGTAACCGCAGCCATGGTCTCCGAGCAGATAGTCCATGCTGCTGCAAACGTCGTCTAACTGTTTCTACAGATGGTTGTTGTCTTGCAAAGGACCCCATGTGTTGACTCAGGGAAAGAGACATGGCTGCACGATCCGTTACAACCATGCGGGTAAGATGCCTGTCATCTCAACTGCTAGTGATACGAGGCCGTTGGGATCCAGCACGGCGTTCCGTATTACCCTCCTGAACCCACAGATTCCATATTCTGCTAAGAATCATTGGATCTCTACCAACCCGAGCAGCAATGTCGCGATACGATAAACCGCAATCGGGATAGGCTACAATCCGACCTTTATCAAAGTCGGAAACGTGATGGTACGCATTTGTCCTCCTTACACGAGGCATCACAACAACGTTTCACCAGGCAACGCTGGTCAACTGCTGCTTGTGTATGATAAATCGGTTGAAAACTTTCCTCATGTTAGCACGTTGCAGGTGTCGCCACCGGCGCCAAGCTTGTGTGAATGTTCTGAAAAGCTAATCATTTGCATATCACAGCATCTTCTCCCTATAGGTTAAATTTCGCGTCTGTAGCACGTCATCTTCATGTTGTAGCAATTTTAATGGCCAGTAGTATACAAGCAACATTGCGTGAAATAACCAGAGAAATCAATATGGGACATAGATCCACGAACCCGTTAGAGAAGTGCGGCGAAATTTGACGTTAATGGGTTATGGCAGCAGACGACCCACCGGAGTGCCTTCGCCAACGGCACCGTCGCATGCAGCGCCTCTCCTGGGCTCGTGAACATATTGGTTGGACCCTAGGCGACTGGGAAACCGTGGCCTGGTCAGAAGAGTCCCGATTTCTGTTGGTAAGAGCTGATGTTCGAATGTGGCACAGGCAGCACGAAGCGACTGACCAAGGTTGTCAACAAGGCACAGTGCAAGCTGTTGGTGGCTCCATAATGGCGTTGCTGTGTTTACACGGAATGGACTGAGTTCTCTGTATGTCCGACAACTAAGAGACCATTTGCATATGTCCCCAAACAACGATGGTTTTTTTTTAGGATAACAACACACCATTTCACATGGCCGTAATTGCTCACAATTGATTTGACGAACATTCTGGACAATTCATGTGAAAGATTTGGCCACGCAGATCATCCAGTATGAATCTCATCGAGCATTTATGGATCACAATCGAGTCTTCAGTTCGTACACAACATCCTGCAGCGATAACACTTTCGCAATTATGGACGTCTCTGTATTTCTGCAGGGGGTTCCAAAGATTTGTTGAATTCATGCCATGTTGATTTTCTGCATTACGCTGGGCGAAAGGAGGTCACCTCAGTGTATATCCTGGTTTAAATTAGACGGCATCTGATGTTTTAAGGTCCATTTTCTCAGTCCTTAAAAGTGCAACAAACGCGCGCCTTTCACATCCAAGGGTATTCGCAGACTCGCTATTACGCACTATCAATGACTTGTACCTGCGAATGACCACTTCTACTGGAACGAACGAAAGACAGTGCGAGGAAACAAAAGTCGAAGCATACGATGTGTATTGTTGTTTGGCGCAAATTGTTTAGGTAAAGTTTCTGCACTTACACTCCGTGCAGCGCACTATAGTCGCTATGTTGTTGTTGTTGTTGTTGTTGTTGTTGTTGTCTTCAGTCCTGAGACTGGTGTGATGCAGCTCTCCATGCTACTCTGTCCTGTGCTAGCTTCTTCATCTGCCAGTACCTACTGCAACCTACATACTTCTAAATCTGCTTAGTGTACTCATCTCTTGGTCTCCCTCTACGATTTTTACCCTCCACGCTGCCCTCCAATGCTAAATTTGTGACCCCTTGATGCCTCAGGACATGTCCTACCAACCGATCCCTTCTTCTAGTCAAGTTGTGCCACAAACTTCTCTTCTCTCCAATCCTATTCAATACCTCCTCATTAGTTATGTGATCTACCCATCTAATCTTCAGCATTCTTCTGTAGCACCACATTTCAAAAGCTTCTATTCTCTTCTTGTCCAAACTAGTTATAGTCCATGTTTCACTTCCATACAAATACTTTCAGAAACGACTTCCTGACTCTTAAATCTATATTCGATGTTAACAAATTTCTCTTCTTCAGAAACGCTTTCCTTGCCATTGCCAGTCTACATTTTATATCCTCTCTACTTCGACCATCATCAGTTATTTTACTTTCTAAATAGCAAAACTCCTTTACTACTTTAAGTGTCTCATTTCCTAATCTAATTCCCTCAGCATCACCCGATTTAATTTGACTACAGTCCATTATCCTCGTTTTGGTTTTGTTGATGTTCATCTTATATCCTCCTTTCAAGACACTGTTCATTCCGTTCAACTGCTCTTCCAGGTCCTTTGCTGTCTCTCACAGAATTACAATGTCATCGGCGTACCTCAAAGTTTTTATTTCTCCTCCATGAATTTTAATAGTCGCTATGGCGAAGAGAAAAGAATAACTTCTTGTAGGAAAGGAAGAAAGGCTAACACTTACACTCTGATTATTATCAATCGGAGATATTAGCCCTCCAGAGGACGCTCTGGTGTATGAAGTACGCGAAATACGAACTAAGTTTAATTTTTGCGAGCTTAGGCCCTTTGTTGGGTCTGGACAAACATCTTATTCCTCTATTACTGTTTCGACTCCATACTGATAGGTTTTTTCTAGTTTGGAACATCCGTAATGCATCTGTGAGAACTTTAAAAGTGGGTGTGCCACGTTTGACCTACTAAATACACCGCGCATCTGGACATATAACATGTAAGAAAAATTTCTCCGGTTAGCTTTTCCTGTTTTCATTAATACAGCTATTGTTTTGCGTCTGGTTTTGAATGCAAATGGTCTCTAAGGTACAGAAGACTTTTTTTGTACTGGTTGCTTAAAAATTTTACAAATGTTAAACTTTATATGAATTCCTAAGTTGAAATGCAACATTCAAATGGTGTTGATGACAGTTATGATGAAGAAGGTGAAAATATTAGCTATAGTAAGCATGAGTAACAAAGTGAGCAGAAGTACGATCATGAAGATGACTGTAGTAAAGGTAATAAAAAAAATATATAGTGTAAACATTGTCGTTCATATCATGAAGGTAGAAATAGTGAATCTTAACCGAAGGAACCATTTAATTTAAATAATAAAACAAAAATGCCTTACCTCAGAAAGTTTGCAGACTTTTATGTACAGAAAAGCCAAAGAAAGTGGTACACCTACCTAATATCGTATAGGGATCCCGCGAGCACGCAGAAGTGTCGCAACAGGACGTGACGTGAACTCGACTAATGCCTGCAGTAGTGTTGGAGGTAAATGACAACATGAATCCTGCAGGACTGTGCATAAATCCGTAAGAGCACGAAGGTGTGGAGATCTCTTCTGAGATCTCTTCTGAGATCTCAATAATGTTCATGCCTGGGGAGTCTGATGGCCAGCGGAAGTGTTTAAATTCAGAAGAGTGTTCCTGAAGCCACTCGGGACGTGTGAGGTGTTACAAATTTTCTGGTGAAATTGCCGAAGTCTGTAGGAATGCACAATGGACATTAATGGCTGAAGATGATGAGACAGGATGCTTACGCACATGTCACCTCTCAGAGCCGTACCTAAATGTATCAGGGGTCCCATATGACTCCAACTGCACACGCCTCACACTATTACATAGCCTCCATCAGGTTGAGCAGTCTCCTGCTGACATGCAGGGTCTATGGATTCATGATGTTGTCTCCATACCGGTGCACGTCCATCTGCTAGATACAATCTGAAGGGAGACTCGTCCGACCAGGCAACATGTTTCCAGTCATCAACAGACCAATGTCGGTTTTGACGGGCCCAGGCGAAGCATAAGGCTTCGTGTCGTGCAGTCATCAAGCGTACACGAGTGGGCCTTCGGCTCCGAAAGCCCATATCGATAATGTTTCGCTGAATGGTTCGCACGCTGACTCTTGATGATGGCCCAGCACTGAAATATGCAGCAATTTGCAGAAGGGTTGCACTTCTGTCACATTGAACGATTTTCTTCAGTCGCCGTTGGTCCCGTTTTTGAACGATTTTTGTCCGGGCGCAGCGATGTCGGAGATTTGATGTTTTAGCGGATTCGTGATATTCACGGTACACTCGTGAAATAGTCGTGCAGGAAAATCCCCACTTCATCGCTACCTCGCAGATGGCGTGTCCCATCGCTAGGGCGCCGGCTACAACACCACGTTCATTCACTTAAATCTTGATAACCTGCCACTATAGTAGCAGTAACCGATCACAACTGCGCGAGACTCTTGTTGTGTTATATAGGAGTTGCCGAGCGCAGAGTCTTATTCTGCCTGTTTTCATATCGCTGTATGTGAAAACGCATCAATATAGCAGTTTATTTGGCGCTTCAGTGTATATTACAGACCCCTACATATAATTCTGCTAGAAACATGCAATCTGTAGCAAAAATTGTCATTCAAACATCTTGAAATAATAATAAAATACTAATAAACGATGTATTCCATAAATTTGGCTCCGTTGAAGTGATGGATATATAATAGACTGGCATGAAGTTAAAAGTATGCCGCACACCCGCTAACGTACGAAGAATGCACGCGCCTGCTCTAGGCTTAATGATAGTGATTGTTTCGCATTTAAGTAGCTACTTTAATCACGTAGTTTTCGATGTCTACAGTGACATCAAAGGAGTTTGTTAAAGCACGTATCAGGTAGATAATGTCAATAAAATATGATTAATGAAATATGGAATGTACATAAGACCTGTCACGTAGGCTGCTATATAGTTTGTGAGAGGACAGATAGCATGACACCAGGTATACCTTGTTAACTTGTAGCATCGTCCTGTGATCGGTAAAGCGAATGGATACCACAGACATTAGCGAGGGCTCGCTGCAATCCGGGACAGTCAATGGGAGACACTGTAGAAGATGCGTCCTCCCTCTCAGTACGGCAGCGCTGAGATCAATATAGTGTAGAGCATGCAGGAGCTCACACCAGTTCATGACCTCACCTGCAGAAGTCAGCATCATAGAGTAGGACCAACGAGTTGTTAAAGTTTCTGATGAACCTGTACCGTTGTAAAGGTTGAACGTTGTACCTTAAGAGAACAGTTTGTTAATTACTCAGTGACAGCTGTAAATTATGCAGCACTCATGTGGCAAAGAAGTGTGTCAAAGTTAAGTAAGCCTTTTATTCATTTATATGATAAAGGGAACTAATACAAGTTCTAGTTTGGTGAGCCTTCCCCCAGAGCAATCAAAAAACCCACAGTTATAGCCGGACGATACTAGTTTCGTCTTCTCACAACGTAACTCATCATATCATACCACGAACTTCTGTGACGAGAATGATCAGATCTTTCGTGTACTTTTAATTTTTAATAAATACATGTTCACGCTTGTTTACTTTTAAGGAAGTTATTGTGCTTTTCCTTTTGAATAAAGAGAATTGCAAAGCTTGTACTTATTCACTCTGCTCCAGCCTGATGAAAACATCTAATTAATTTATCGTCTTTCTCGCGTCTCTCGTTGGACCTTGGAGTGCCTCGGTAATTTTCTACCAATGATATTTTGTTTTCTTTCGCATTCTTCTGCATGTAGCATTACATTCTCTTCGAACCAATCGACCGCGCACGCAGCTCGTGACATCCACAACAAAAGTAGACAGCCGACGAATGCTTTCTATACTGCTAGCGCCGAAGCGGAGAGGAAGCGAACTTCCTTTGATGGTTCACTGAGAAACGGACAACCAGTGGAACAAGAGTAAACAACCTCCAAAGCAAACCGCGCAAGGCCAGATGTCGTTTGTGCAAGCGCGCCTAATGCTTACACCAGACAGAAATCTCGTTCGCTGTTGCACGTTCGCTCATGTTTGTTTCGGTGTAAAGGACTCTTAGAGCGAACGGGGTAAGTCGCGTGTGGTTACAAGCACCCAAAAGCCCGCAGCAGCACTGCACGCTGAAAGCACAAGCTCTCAGGAAGTCGAATGCTACAAGAAAATAAGAAAACCTTGCTTGCTTGCGTTGTATGCCGTAGCACTGAACAACAACAGAAGGAAACAGAGAGCCTAACATTTCCTCGAAATAATTTCTCTTAGATGACGAATGCTCGTTTCAAAATTAATTGGGAATGAGCGAGGATAGTTACCGTTTCCTACTGGACCTGTGCCGCTAAAGTGTAAACATCCTCTCTGTCAGCACCCTTTATGTGCGAGGTCTGACTGGCGTGTTTTTGTCGACAGTAATGTGAGATTTTCTCTTTAATTTCCTACCCTGTCGTCTGTGGCTTACATTATTTTAACGGACAGCGTATTTCGTTTAATGCACTATCGATATTTTCCTGCTACGATAATGTTTACGTTCGAAGTATAATGACACGACTTCAGTTGTATTGTTCAGTTACAACTCTTACATGTTCTTAGCAGCAAGCTGCCGAACTCAGCGTTTGTTCTTCTCAAAAGCCCTTTGCCAGCGCGTCTTGGGTAAGTGTAAAGTGTCACACCTGCTTACGTCTTCACATTGACAGCGTGCTTGTGGGTGAACGCTATCGCCTTCTATCAGCAGAAGAGGTGCGCTCTAATAAAACTACGGTACGGTAAAGCTGGTACCACTGGTAGGAAAAGAAACATAAGTAAATGTGTAAGACAGAAAACGGAAGACGACGACTTCATTTGTTCGCTTGTTTAGCACGTAATTAGAGTTGCACATCATTGCGAGTTCAACGAAGTACTGAAGCGATTTTTGATTAATTTTTGATCTGTGGTTTTTATTTAGCCTTTTTGTTGAGGAAACTGCGTTTCCCAGCACTATATAGTAAATCTGTATTGTTTTCTTTATTTTTACTACAACACCCCCCTGTTTCTTACACAAATCAACAACTTTCGAATAAAACATGTATTAAACGTTCACTGTTTCAGTTTTGCTAAAAATACTGTTTATTTTCAAGTAACAGACAGGAAAAAAATGGTTGAAATGGCCCTGATCACTATGGGACTGAACTGCTGTGGTCATGTCCCCTAAAACTTAGAACTGCTTAAACCTAACTAACCTAAGGACATCACACACATCCATGCCCGAGGCAGGATTCGAACCTGCGACCGTAGCGGTCACGCGGTTCCAGACTGTAGCGCCTAGAACCGCTCGGCCACTCCGGCCGGCAACTGACAGGAGGATACCTATGCTGAACAAAAATGCTCTCTACGTTACCTGGCCCCTTACATGTCCACACTCAGTTCCCAGATAGATCACCACTTCTGGTTCCTAAGGGAATCTAGTAAGGCAATGATCGCACACATAAAGAAAGCGATTGTTGTGAAGTAACCCCAGATAGGTATGCAACACACCTAACATACAGGTAACGTGTGTACGATCTTACCTGCGCAAAGCTGCTAGGAAAACTACCATAGTCTGTGCTTACTCACAGTAGTGTACAGTTGACAGCATTCATTTAACGTCATATTCACTTTCGCATGTGGAAATAAATACGCCTTCTGTGCAACATTCAGAAGCGTTTAAAGGGAAATGTACTTGGGCACTAAGATGCAGAGTTGCACTGATGACTTTAGAAGTTAAGTCCTATAGTGCTCAGAGCCATTTTTTTTGCAGAGTAGCCACGCTGTTGCTACAAATACAGGATTGTTTAAGTATTTCCAGGGTTCTCCATTGAAATTAGACACATATCAGTGGATAGAGTGTCAGCCAAGTATTTAATTTGCATTAAAAGTGCTCAATATGGGCACCATTGTGACATGGAAATACATACATGCAATTCACTGAAGTTGTTAAGGCGTATTGCCAAAAAATTTGCAACGTAGCCCTCTCTGTAAGTCTGTTCATTGGCTTGTCTATTTCCAGGTGCACATTAATTAGATGCAACAATACTACTGTTGTATAACTGACATAAGCTTCTGTAGTCTATCATATGTGAGGGTAGATTACCGTAGTTTTCCTAGCACCTTTGGTCAATTAAAACTGTAACCATGTTACGTGTATTGCATACGTCTTCTTCTTTTGTTGCTGCTTTTGTCCAACAGTGTTCGCAGCGTCAGCAGAGGTACAAGCGGATTTGGCACGGTTAATTAGCAGGGGTGGCTGGATGCCCTTCCTGTAGCCACCCTGTACCCCCCTCCCCTCCCCCACCCACGGAAGGGAATATTTTACCCCTTCTGTCTCCATCTAGTGTAAATCATGAAGCAGTGCAAATGTGTTTCAATTGTATGCGAGTCGTGCAACTGAGGCGGGACGTGGGGACCAGCCTGGTATTCACCTAGTGGGATGTGGACAAACCGCCTAAAAACTACATCCAGGCTGGACGGCACATCGGCCCTTCGTCATTAATCCGGTGGGCGGATTCGATCCGGGGCCGGCGCGTACCCCAGTCCAGGAAGCAGCGCGTTAGCGCTCTCGGCTAACCTGGTGGGCATTAAGTCATTTCGATCGATTTGTTTGCATACACATTCAGCCTCTTACTACTTATAGATTCCCCTAGAAACCAGCAGCGGTGAACCATCTAGAATCTGAGTGAGTGTATACACTGAAGCGCCAAACAAACTGGTACAGGCATGCGTATGCAAATACTGAGACATGTAAACAGGCAGAACGCAGCGCTGCGGTCGGCAACGCCTATGTAAGACAACAAGTGTCTCGTGCAATTGTTACACCGGTTACTGCTGCTACAATAGCAGGTTATCAAGACTTAAGTGAGTTTGAACGTGTTGCTATAGGCTGGGACACAGCATCTCCGAGGTAGCGATAAATTGGAGATTTTCCCGTACGACCGTTTCGCAAGTGTACCGTGAAAATCAGGAATACGGTAAAACATTAAATTTCAAACATCTCTGCGACCGGGAAAAGCTCCTGCAAGAACGGTACCAACGACGACTGAGAATCCTTCGACGTGACATAAGTGCATACCCTCTACAAATTGCTATAGATTTCAGTGCTGGGCCAAGTGTCAGCTTGCGAACCATTCAACGAAACATCATCGATATGGGCTTTCAAAGCCGAAGACTCACTCGTATACCCCTGATGACTGCTGGCCCAAAAAGCTTTACACCTCATCTGGGCTCGGGAACACCGACATTGGACTGTTGATGACAGAAAACATGTTGCTTGGTCGGACTAGTCTCGTTTCGAATTGTATCGAGCGGATAGACGTGCGCGGGTATGAAGACATCCTCATGAATCTACAGACCCTGCATGTCAGCAGGGGACTGTTCAAGCTGGTTGAGGCTCTGTAATAGCGTGACGTGTGCAGCTGGAGTGATTTGGGACGTTTGATACGTTTAGATACGACTCTGACAGGTGACACGTACGTAAGCATCGTGTCTGATCACCTGCATCCATTCCATGTCGATTGCGCATTACGAGCGACTCGGGAAATTCCAGTAGAAAAATGAGACAGTCCACACTGCCATAGCAGCTACAGAGTGGCTCCAGGAACACTCTTCTGAGTTTAAACACTTCCGCTGGCCATCATTCTCCAGGCATGAACATTATTGGGCATATCTGGGATGCCTTGCAACCTGCTGTTCAGAAGACAACTCCATCCCCTCGTACTCTTACGGATTTATGGACGGCCCTGCAGGTTTCATGGAGTCATCTCCCTCCAGCACTAATTCAGTCATTAGTCGAGTCCATGCCAGATCGTGTTGTGACACTTCTAAGTGGTCGCGGTGATCCTGCATGATGTTAGGTAGGTGTACCAGTTTTTTGGGTCTTCGGTGTATAAAGGCTGGGTAACCTACAGAATATATTTTGTTCTACATAGCTATCCTCCTGTTATGTTACTTAAAAATAAATGGTATTTGTAACAAAATTGATATCGTCAGTGTTTAATACCGGTTTTATTCGAAAATCTTGATCTGTAATGTGAAACGGTAGAAAAAAAAATAATAAAAAGAAATACAGATTTGTCACATAGCGCCAGAAAACTCATTTTCCCAAAAAAATGATAATATTAAAAGAAACGGAAAATGAACACATATCAAACAAACATAGGTTCAGCTCTTCATCGAACTTACATAAAATTTGTTTCGGTTTATCCACAAGCGATTTTCACACTTATCAGTAATAGTAGGAAATTCTAGCCTTTGATCAAAACGAGAACGTTCTATTAAGTACAAAATAACAATTATTATATAGATTTTTCATGTCTGTGTATGCGAACTGTGCTTAAATCAAAAGTAAGTGCTTTGGTTATATAAAAGTGCATAAGTTACATGAGCAGCTAATTTTCATTACTTAAAAAGTGCTATTCACATTTTGTAAGGATATAAAATACACAGTGGACTAACACTGAGCGATCAGCGGTTCTAGTTATGTGTAAAATAAACAAACAAAAACAAAGAAATGTCATCGGCTGTCAGCATGCCTTGTCCACACAGTCATTTATGTTTCGTTCCCTACCAATGTTACCAGTCCTACCCGTGGTCCTACTGTTTAGCACGTGATTTATTTTCTGCACAAAAACTACTGAACCATAGTCTTGGTAGGGCGCAACTCTAGGTGGTGGTGGTGGTTAGTGTTTAACGTCCCGTCGACAACGAGGTCACTGGAGACGGAGCGCAAACTCGGGTTAGGGAAGGATTGGGAAGGAAATCGGCCGTGCCCTCTCAAAGGAACCATCCCGGCATTTGCCTGAAACGATTTAGAGAAATCAAATGCAACTCTAGACAATACGGGGTTGTCTACAAGTTGAAACAGTGCAACAAGGTCACGACGGGTATTACGAATCGACACTTGTAGAGATGCTCCATCCGTTAGTATGTGCCATTTTTCTGCAGGTATTTAAGATTCAATGAGTCGTCTTCTTAAACCCTGAAGGTATTTACAAAAAACTCCGTTCCGTGTGCCCGGAGTGCCACAGCGCTCGGAAGGGAGCTGCGATAGAAAAAAAAACTTTAAAATTTTTGTTTGCTACAAAAATCACGTAAAAGAATTTGAAATTCTTTAATGGTATAGATCTCTGTAGTGTCTCTAAAACCGTGAGAAATCTGTTCTTAATTTTAATTGGGACCAGAATTACGTTATTTTTAATTAAACAGATGGAAGTTTTGTCTTTTGGGAGACAGCTTCCAAAATATTGCTGCACACCTAATGATTTCACTTAAATACCATTTGTCCCCTTGATTACCAAAATATCGCGCTTGGCAACAGATCTCTCCAAAGTCGCTTATCGCGTTGAGAGTGCTAAGTTTGAGAACAGAGAGTTTTATTTTTTCTTATTTGAACAATATTTAGTTGTATAAGTAGGAAGTTTTCCTTTCCTACAAAAAGCACCTGAAAATTCTGAAATTCACAGGCAGTGTAAGCCTCTACCACATCTCAAAGCGTGTCAAAAATCTGTTCATAAATTTAATGAGGGCCGAAAGTCTCTATTTTCTTCAAATAGCTGACATTTTCGCGTCCAGAAATACTTTGTAGTTGAGTACTGCCAAGCACATTACTTTGCGGCAACACAGTGTATGCCAGCTGTTGCCAGTACAGCTCCCACTGGCGTGTCGCCGCTGGGAGTGGTCGGTCCCCCCAGCTGTCAGACGCCAACCATCGGACTGTTGTTGTGGTTTGCAGCAGGTGTTGTCATTACGGAGTAGCACGAAATACGTAAAAGTAAAACTTAATGCGATCTAGTGACTCGTTCTCGATTAAGCTTAGCCTTGGATTGCTTTCAGGGGGCCACTGTAAGTACACTCCTGGAAATGGAAAAAAGACACACATTGACACCGGTGTGTCAGACCCACCATACTTGCTCCGGACACTGCGAAAGGGCTGTGCAAGCAATGATCACACGCACGGCACAGCGGACACACCAGGAACCGCGGTGTTGGCCGTCGAATGGCGCTAGCTGCGCAGCATTTGTGCACCGCCGCCGTCAGTGTCAGACAATTTGCCGTGGCATACGGAGCTCCATCGCAGTCTTTAACACTGGTAGCATGCCGCGACAGCGTGGACGTGAACCGTATGTGCAGTTGACGGACTTTGAGCGAGGGCGTATAGTGGGCATGCGGAAGGCCGGGTGGACGTACCGCCGAATTGCTCAACACGTGAGGCGTGAGGTGTCCACAGTACATCGATGTCGTCGCCAGTGGTCGGCGGAAGGTGCACGTGCCCGTCGACCTAGGACCGGACAGCAGCGACGCACGGATGCACGCCAAGACCGTAGGATCCTACGCAGTGCCGTGGGGGACCGCACCGCCACTTCCCAGCAAATTAGGGACACTGTTGCTCCTGGGGTATCGGCGAGGACCATTCGCAACCGTCTCCATGAAGCCGGGCTACGGTCCCGCACACCGTTAGGCCGTCTTCCGCTCACGCCCCAACATCGTGCAGCCCGCCTCCGTGTCGTCTTCAGCGATGAGAGTCGCTTCTGCCTTGGTGCCAGTGATGGTCGTATGCGTGTTTTGCGCCGTGCAGGTGAGCGCCACAATCAGGACTGCATGCGACCGAGGCACACAGGGCCAACACCCGGCATCATGGTGTGGGGAGCGATCTCCTACACTGGCCGTACACCTCTGGTGATCGTCGAGGGGACACTGAATAGTGCACGGTACATCCAAACCGTCATCGAATCCATCGTTCTACCATTCCTAGACCGGCAAGGGAACTTGCTGTTCCAACAGGACAATGCACGTCCGCATGTATCCCGTGCCACCCAACGTGCTCTCGAAGGTATAAGTCAACTACCCTGTCCAGCAAGATCACCGGATCTGTCCCCCATTGAGCATGTTTGGGACTGGATGAAGCGTCGTCTCACGCGCTCTGCACGTCCAGCACGAACGCTGGTCCAACTGAGGCGCCAGGTGAAAATGGCATGGCAAGCCGTTCCACAGGACTACATCCAGCATCTCTACGATCGTCTCCATGGGAGAATAGCAGCCTGCATTGCTGCGAAAGGTGGATATACACTGTACTAGTGCCGACATTGTGCATGCTCTGTTGCCTGTGTCTGTGTGCCTGTGGTTCTGTCAGTGTGATCATGTGATGTATCTGACCCCAGGAATGTGTCAATAAAGTTTCCCCTTCCTGGGACAATGAATTCACGGTGTTCTTATTTCAATTTCCAGGAGTGTATATCCTAAGAAATTTTTCGATGTCTGTCGCATGCCATTAATAGAGCATGGATTTTTGTGTAAAATCAACATGAAAAATATGTATACATTTTTCTAATGACGATGGGTAAAGTATGTAAGAAAATACGCAATCTCACAAAAATATTTCATGGTTTAAAGTAAAACAATATTTCTACTGAAATAAACTTTTGAATTACACTGTAGCTCTCTACATTATCTTAATATGCATTTAAACGTACGAATCACACGAAAAATATCTTAAAAGGTAAATTTTCCATTACTGGATTTTATAGTTTTTAAAATCTATACCACACCGAAAAAAGGAAAGTTATTTCCGTCACATACACTTAGTAAAGTGTCAACTTTCATTGAAATTATTAACGTATCATACCTTAACTTTCAGTCTGAATGGCAAGAAACAACCAGACAGTTCTCCAACTTCTCTGCAGTCTTAGAATGTTACTCATCAGTAACAATGTTTTTATGGAAGCAATATGATCTTTCTGTACCACAAAATGTTGATAGTATAAATTTTTGGAGATGACTATCCCTGAAGTCCACTGTAGCATCTTCATCTCCCCTCCACCCCGCCTCCCACAAAGAGTATTGCAGGTAATAGCAAAAGTCAAGTGACCTGGATTTGCCAAAATGGCATCAGATTTACTCATTACCCTCTGCTCAGTATCACGTCTAATGTTAGTCAGTTTGTATTCGATATTCCCAACAACTCTGCAAAAGCAACCCGGCAGATTCCCATCGTTTAATACTTCTGGCGTGTAAGTCGTAACTGCTGTGGTTGTACGTGAAAAAATTTTCGATTTTCGGTTCAGTGAAAGCATTTTGCATCTCTCCCACTGAAACTGAAGATTCTCTCGGCAATGAGTCAATCACAGATTTCACGGCTGGATAATGTTCAATACAAAAACCGACAGCTTCAATCCATGTAACCTGCCTCGTTAGGACAGGCGCAGGTGGAACGCTACGTTCGGTTGCAGTCCTCCGTAGAGAGACACACGGTGCTGGGCTTTGAGAACCACTTTCTTCATGCAAGAAATTATTTCATTTACTGGTGGGCAGCTGCTGCACACTTCTTCGGTGGTACGCTGCTGTGCATGGGTGACAGGTGAATACCAGTAAAGATCAGCAGACGAATTCGTTTTTGTAGCCAAGCGAGCAATTTTAACTTGTCACAAATATTCATTGTAACAAATACTTAGCCAAAGAGTATGAATACCGTGTCACAGGTGGAAAATGTTTCTAGATATATACTATTTGCAAGAGTTTGTGTGTATAATATTCGTTAATTCATTCATACAAAATGTTCCATAAACCACAAATGAACGAGAGTTTTTAGGACTTCAGAATAGACAGGAACAACAAATGCAGACAACTTCTATAAGGCATACTCTCAGTAAATTGTAACTAATGCTAATCTACTAACACTGATAGTTATTGCAATTGCTTAATATTTGTGCTATGTTAGAAGAAAACAGCTGCTTTGAGAAATGGTCTTCCTCTTAACTACTGAGATGATGTTATTGTCTACTAGTTCATACTAAGCTTTAATGTAATGATGCTGATTTTAGAAACACCTAACACGTATCTACACATCGGAAAATTAAAAAGAATCTGTTTAACATGAGCAATGAGGACATCTGGAATTAAAAGTCCCTGCTCCAATTATTCAAATGATTTCCATTTACCTGCCAATTATACCTCATTAATTCTAGCTGAAAATGAAATTAATTTTTCAGTACATCATATAGCAACACATAATAGGAATTGCGAGGTCCAGATTGCTTAATTATCCCACAGCATTTTCAGATATTTTTCAGCAAGATGTACTCTCACTTCCATACCCACCTGTTGAAATGTCATGTAACTGCTAAACACCAAGAAAATAGTCCCACCTTTATTCACAATATTTTGAAGTGGAGGCTGGCATTTCAGTCAGCTTCTGTTTGGCTATCAATGTGAGGAGGTCATGTGGAAGTTTTCGGCTCTCTAATGTGGTTGCAGAGGAATTGGTGTTTCAGACGCACTGCTTCTTGGTGTTGCAGTGGGCTGCAGAATCCTCGACTTGCGCCATAGAGTGGTGGGGTTTCGGGTTCCACTGGATAGGTCAGGAGTCCACTACACAGCAGACGGCTACACGGGTAGCAGGGGTTGTGTGACGTGGAGTGGGCGTTTTTTTAAGGTCAGATGGCCTCGGGCAAGTACAGAAAGGGCAACACCCACAAAGGGTGCGGGGCAAAGTCAGGACATGCGGGGACCAAGCAGCAATCGGTATTGTAACTGTAATCTGTCGAAGTTGCGTTGGTAAAGTACCGGAACTTCAAGCGCTGATAGAAAGCACCGAAGCTGAAATCGTTGTAGGTACGGAAAGCTGGCTGAAGCTAGAGGTAAACTCTGCCGAAATTTTTACAATGGCACAGACGGTGTTTAGAAAGGATAGATTGCATGCAACCGGTGGTGGCGTATTTCTGGCTGTTAGTAGTAGATTATTCTTTAGTGAAGTAGAAGTGGATAGTTCCTGTGAATTATTATGGGTAGGGGTTGTCTAACATTCTGGGTGGTGTCTGTTTGTTCTATATCGTGTCTCCCTACCACTTTCGCGCAACGACGCTCTGAGCGTGTTTTTTTTAGGGAATTGATTAGTTTGAACCTGGGACCTGTTGCTGGTGTGGAGACGCCAGAACACACATGACATGTAGAATTCAGAAGAGTTCAGTGAGACTAACGATGATATAACCAAATACTTAATGATCTCAGCGTCAGCTCCACTGCACTCCCTGTAAAAGAATCTTAATACAAACTAAATTTAGTGGAAGGGGTACAACGCTTTCCTATTTTTAGTTAGCTGGTAAAATAACGTCGAAAAAGCAGTTAAGTATACCATTGGAAATTTTATTCTACTCACAAAACATTGTTTATAAATTGCACTATTGATAAAAGGAAGTGTTTTAATACAGGATGGTAAAAACCAACTGCTTTCAACAAAAATGTGAACGAATATTCCCTGAATGGGTTTCCAAGTTCTACAATGGATCGAAGGATGACCTATGCCATATCACATCTATAATCTAGGTTTAAATTAAGTTTCGCAAAAGAGAAAACTATCAAAATGGTCTACAGTAACCCTCAATTATCTTTAATTACTTATCTAACTTGTTGTAAATTACAGTGGCTGATGTGGCTTCTCAATAACTATATAACAGAAAAATCATTGCGTTTCAGATGTTTACTTCAAGTTGCAAATGTGAACACCATGAGCCTTAATTGACGATAAACACTAGTATTACGCAAAAAGGGGGTGTACCAGATGAGACTTCTGCAGTTCTGAGTGAAGCCTTATGCGCTCAAAAATGCGGCATCGCG
The DNA here is from genome assembly GCF_023897955.1 of Schistocerca gregaria. Taxonomy (NCBI): domain Eukaryota; kingdom Metazoa; phylum Arthropoda; class Insecta; order Orthoptera; family Acrididae; genus Schistocerca; species Schistocerca gregaria. Next base: position 3,363 of record NW_026063051.1, on the reverse strand, counting down.
TGCGTTCATTACCTTGTCGGTGTTTAAGCAGCGTCAGGGCGGCAGCGGCCAGCGCAGCAGCCATCCAGCTCGCCGTCTCGGAACTAACTCTCCTCTAACTTCTCCTTACTACAATTTACCGAAGTTAGTTTAAAAAACTATCTGGCTGTGTTTTTATCTGACGAATCAGGGTCTCAATGTTAACCTTAAGCTCCGCCTACAAAGATTCTGTCTGTCCAATGAGAAACATACTTTTCGTGGTGGGGCAATGTTTTTAAAGTTTGCAACGTTACAGAGACGCTAAAAGGTCTCACGCTAAAACCTGCAGCTAGTGTGGTCCTTTTAGCGTTATCGTAAGATCTATACTGTTTTTCTGGAGGGCTCTAGCTTTTAACATGGGCTGGGGGGGTGGTCCTTGACGTACCTGAGACGCGAAAAAGTCTCACGCTAAAACGTGCGGGTGGTGAGCCCTAGTGGTTAGCTGGAGACGTGGGAGTCCGTCCCTTATCGTAGGGCCTTCTAGCTTAACACGGTTCTGCTCTCGGCTTCTGTCCTCGTTTTTCCCGTCGGAACTGTGTCTGCCTCACGGTGGGAAGGTACGACATGCATTTAGGCATTCTTGTGTTAGTCTGTGGCATTCCATTTGCTCACTCGTTAATTGTATTACTTTGGTTAATTTAATGTCACAATTTATTCGGAGCTATGTGACATACTAGTAGATTTGCTTATTATGTCAGGGTTCTCATGGAAGGTGTTGGATTTACCTGACACCTTACAACTCAGATGTTTAGGACGCGTGCTAGGGATAGAGCATCGAGTGACATTATACTGAGTGAGCTATCCGAAAATTACCTCGAGCAATTAAACAGAGAACTGACTCGTGGAGATAACATCTTGGACCTACTGATAACAAATAGACCCAAACTTTTCGACCCTGGAAGTGCAGAACAGGGAATCAGTGATCATAAGGCCGTTGCAGCATTCCTGAATGTGGAAGTAAATAGGAATATAAAAAAGGGAGGAAGGTTTATCTGTTTAGCGAGAGTAATAGAAGGCAGATTTCAGACTACCTAACAGATCAAAACGAAAATTTCTGTTCTGACACTGACAATGTTGAGTGTTTATGGAAAAAGTTCAAGGCAACCGTAAAATGCGTATTAGACAGGTACGTGTCGAGTAAAACTCTGAGGGACGGGAAAAACCCAGCGTGGTCCAACAACAAAGTTAGGAAACTACAGCGAAAGCAAAGAGAGCTTCACTGCAAGTTTAAACGCAGCCAAAACCTCTCAGACAAACAGAAGCTAATCGATGTCACAGTTAGCGTAAGGAGGGCTATGCTTGAAGCGTTCAGTGAATTCGAAAGTAAAATTCTATGTACCGACTTGACAGAAAATCCTAGGAAGATCTGGTCTTACGTTAAATCAGTAAGTGGCTCGAAACAGCATATCCAGACACCCTGGGATGATGATGGCATTGGAACAGAGGATGACACGCTTAAAGCTGAAATACTAAACACATTTTTCCAAAGCTGTTTCACAGAGGAAGTCCGCACTGCAGTTCCTTTTCTTAATTCTCGCACAAACGAAAAAATGGCTGACATCGAAATAAGTGTCAAAGCAATAGAAAAGCAACTGAAATCACTCAACAGAGGAAAGTCCACTAGACCTGACAAGATACCAATCCGATTCTACCCCGAGTACGCGAAAGAACTTGCATTCTTTCCTAACAGCCTCGTTCCGCAAGTCTCTAGAGGAACGGAAGGTTCTAAATGATTGAAAATAGCACAGGTAGTCCCAGTCTTCAAGAAGGGTCGTCGAGCAGATGCTCAAAATTATAGACCTATATCTCTGACGTCGATCTGTTGTAGAATTTTAGAAGATGTTTTTTGCTCGCGTATCATACTACAACCACCAATAGGAATCCAGTCTTTTAATCCTATAACAATTTCATTAATTGATACATATATTTTTATTGCACCAGGAGTAACTGTAACATGAATACATAGTAGACTTACAGAGTCTAATCACACACAAGTCTCACAAAGTTTATTTTTCATAGCATTAGTGGTACTTTATTTCACTGTACTACAAGCATACAAATATTGAGAAATCTTTTGCTATAGCTTATGCAGCTTATGGACACTTAATAAATCAATCTTCATCAAGACTGCCTGATACTAATATTTTGTAGATGTAGTATGATTATTCCTAAGCATTTCAGTTTCTGATGATGTACACAATTGTGTTTCTAGTATGAATAGTGCAGTAGACTTCCAATCAAAATGTTTGATTATCCAGAAAATAATTTTAGTTTTACCTTCAAGAATTTTGATTGGATTTGTTGTACCAGTAATTGTTATATTATTTGCATCTTTTATGTGCTCTGTAATGAACAGAATAAAGGGTTGTAGTTAACTACAACTATTCAGTTATATTGAAAAAGTATTGATATTAATCAGCCATTGTTATAAAGAAGAAGAAACTGTTTATTGTAATCATTTTTGACCACGATGTTCAGTAAATATTTCATTATCATTAACTAGCTGGACAGAAATCAGGAAATAAGTAAAATATTGTTGGTATTTGTGTTGTTATAATAAAGGTTTCTTATAATGGTCATTTTCCTATTAATGTTCATAAACAGATAACAATTACCATATATCAAATGAGTTTAGTTGATATGAAAAAATGAATACCTTCGAAAGATATTTTAATATACAACAGTAAATGTTTTACAATTCTGACTTATTGGTATTAAGCAAAAATCTTAGAATCATAAATTGTGTATCACAATAAACAAAGAATAATTATTTGATAATGAAGAGCTTGATATTGTTCAAGTCACCCCAACATTTCATTATTTGTAAGTATAGAAAGACTATAAAAACCAATATATAAATAAGATGACACACTCTACATGGCCTTCCTGCCCTAAACAAAAATTTAAGTCTTCTGACTCAGAAGATAAATTCTAAAATTTATTAAGAGACGATAGATCGCTCATAAAGGCATTCATTTTGTCAAGATTTGTTTCCAACACATGGTTTTCAATCAAAGAACCATCTATTCACAAAACGTCAGTCACAACTGTGGGGTGGAACATATGTCAAATTATTGCTAGAAAATTATGACTGCAGAAAGGTAAACTTGCATCCATGAATTTATAGATTTAGAGACAGAGGTTGACAGTGTTGACTGGAATATACTGTTTGAAAATCAATAGGAAGCTGTGAGTGAAAAGCTATTTAAAATTTGTACAGAAGCCAGACTGCAATTATAAGAACGAAAAGGCAAGAAATGTGAAAAAAATGGTGAAAGCAAGACAGTGCATGTTAAAGCATAATAGCTGAAACCGAAAGTAGTTTAAGGCCTTGTAGTTGATTTT
>NW_026063050.1:0-34951 GCF_023897955.1 Schistocerca gregaria | reverse complement strand
CCCATCGTCAGACAGTGCACATATTGTGTCACGGCGTTTGAGTATCCCGTGGTCTAATGTATGGAAGGTGCTTCGAACCTTTTTTCAAATGGTATCCGTACAAGACCCTTATCATGCGTAGCTTGCCTCACAGGACACACAACGACGTGTTGACTTCGCCCTCCATTTTCACGCAAAGATTGAAGTTGACGAGGGCTGGCCTCGAACCATCCTATGGACAGACGAAGCTCATTTTTCTCTGACGGATGAGGTGAACACACAGAATTGCCGAGGGTGGCGATATTCACCTCCAGTCAGTGCGCATGAAGTTCCTTTGTATGGTGAACGTGTCACCGTATCGTGTGGCTTCACGGCTACGTTTATCATTCGCCCATTCTTTTTTGAACAGGTTGGCGCTCAAGCACCAACGACGTGCAATGTAACTGGCCAGCGTTACTGTGACATGCTTCACCAGTATGTCATACCCGCTCTACAGGAGAACCCAACAGTTTTCATGCAAGATCGGGCCCCACTGCACATCGCTGGTGTAGTTCACCTGCTTCTCCGAAACACATTTGTAAACGATCGAATTATCATCCGATCGTTTCCAAGTGCTTGGCCGGCACGAGCCCCTGATCTCACTCCCTGTTATTCCTGGGTGTGGGGCTGCCTGAAGGAAAGGGTTTACCAGGGGAACATTCACACATGTGCTGATCTGAAGCGCAGCGTATCAAGAGGGATAGCCATCATACCTAAGTACATCTTCGTTCTGCTGCGCAGAATGGAATCCTGTGCGTTCAGACTCTCCTGGACACTAATGAGCGCCATATTGAGCCCCTTTTGTAGCAGTAGTGGTACCGGTATGTAATGGTACGACATACCGTGGCAGCACATCGAAAGTGTTTCAGTTGGACTGATTCTGCATTATTTCTCTTCTCCATGTCCTTGACATTAATGGTACCAAGTCTGATACTCGTCCGGTAATTAGTTTCAGTGTTATAACGTGTTAAATAAGGAAAGTTTAATTACAACCAGTCGGTATATGTAGAAAAGAGTAAAGTGTAATTTGACGATTCTACTAGTGGATACTCTTTAAATTTCAACAGTAAATCATACCGTGGTGAACTATACATTTCTTGTAGCGTCTACCACTAGAGTTGTATGACTACACCCGTGACATTTTCACACTTACTTCTTTCGGAAAATGAAAATTAAGTGCACGGCTGCCTAGATTTCAATACAGATCGGATCTATTCTTTTCTTTCTTCATGCTCTCGTCAAGCACAAAAAAGACGATCCTGCCCATCTGCAGCTACAATCTGATTTAGATTGAACATGTATTATGGCTAGTTCAAACTCAAAACTCATCGCCCAAATTTTCGTCTAGTTCCAGTATATTTTCCTAATGTCTTTATTTTCGGAGCACTGTATATATAATTGCGCTCAGACTATGACAGATTGATTTAGTCATGTTGGAAGTGCGGTGTTTATTACTGATTTGCACAAAAAGCAACTAACTTTGATTCCCAAGGCAGGTATAGATGAACGTAAGTATTCGGCCTGACCTCCTTGTTGAATCTTCTTTACATATGCAACAATCGGCTTTTCATCGCTATACTGTATTGTTTATGACATTTAACATGAACTGTTATTGACGTTTTCCCTGAGATGAGTGCCCATCCTACGCTATGAAAACTGACATCAGAATTTGTTGCTAAGCATTTATGTTTCAGTTCTGTCACATCATTTCCACTACCCAAGGGTGAACATACTCTAATGCGCTAATAAATATTAAAGAGCCGAGTCTCGTCGCTTTTTCAAAATCATATTTTAAAAGAACCAATCGATGGAACACGCTGGTTGAAGAATAAGAATAACCTACTAGTCCTCTTGAATACTAGATGAGCCCGTGGGAGTACGATGGTGAGCGAAAGGAGGAGCACCCAAACAAAATATCTCCACTCTTGCAAGGCTAGTGTCGCGCTCGGAATACATAAGCTGAGATGCAGATTGAGAGTGAGAGCGTCAGTGACAGACAAAGGAGTGGATGAGAGGGCGTAAAAGAGAAGAAAATGAAGCAAATCGCAAACAATTCACTCCTGCTTATTACTTCGATACACGCTTGCTCCAAGATGGTATTCCGGACAAAAATAGTCATTAGGATCTACGCTGCAGAAAATGTGCTCTTCTTTAATTTAGTATAGAATGATATTACCCGAAAAATCCATTATTTTCAAATTTTGACCACAGAACATAAATAAATCGTGTTTTGTTGGGGTTTTTCTGTTTTTAAAGATATCCGGAGAGAATTCGAGGTAAAAACTGCAAACTCGTAATCAGTGCCTCAGAAGTCATAAACGTGCAAATTTCAAGAGCTTATCCAAAACTTTCCGCGAAACCCCTTACTGAACATCACATGATTGTCTAGTTAGGAATCTAGAGCAATCTACGAAGTTATTCTTCCAATATGGGAAAAAACCTAATCTTCCTTCCTTTTTTTCCAATATGGAAAGCGTACGAGAATTCTCAAGACCAGACCCTTGCCTGAGCGTGAATTTCTAATCAGTTTTTTCCACGTTCGGTAGACGGGTGTTGCGACTTAGGGAGTGCGTGCATGATACGCTGGTGGAAGCCACGTTTTAGGTCGTGGGGATATTACTTGGCTGGGGGTGACATCCCCATAGACCATCATCTTAACGCTGATCTGGAGGTTAGTGTGTTTCAGTGATCCACTGACCTAGGCTGGCAGCAGCAATGCTCCCTATTTGGTCGTAGGTGGTTGACAGCCGTACGGGCCTTACCTAAGTCTGACACTACTTCCTACTTACATTTTCAAGCTCCTTCTAAATGGTTCAAATGGCTCTGAGCACTATGGAACTCAACTGCTGTGGTCATCAGTCCCCTAGAACTGAGAACTACTTAAACCTAACTAACCTAAGGACATCACACACATCCATGCCCGAGGCAGGATTCGAACCTGCGACCGTAGCAGTCGCACGGTAAGCTCCTTCTGTTCTTTCTTTTGTATCTGTCTCCCTTGGCCAACTCTCGTTTTTCTCCCCAATGGTATTAGGTTTGGAGGACCGAGGGTGTCTGATTTTCCTATTCTGTCTCCAACAGCGGCGTCATTGGAGAGGATGGACCTCGGTATGGCGGCGGAATTCTGACTAAACCAAGGCTGGAATGAGCTCTCAAATCCAGAACGACAATCGGTATAAAGGAAGAAAACCTTGATTAAAAATTATGTGGTCCTTCGAGTTGAGGGTTGAGGCACTAGGCCTGCCACACACCACTCGGAAAATTTCAACCTGCAAAAAATCCAAGAGTAAAGTCTCGGAATCATATCAGAATTAAACAGAATCGACCCAGCAAACGAAAACTGTAGATGAATTTTGGTGCATGCTGCGTCCAGGGCATCGCAAATAAGAAAACAGAAATATTCAAATAAATCCATCGAAACAATGTGAACATAATAACACTAACACAAACAAAAAAGAAAGGTAAAGGAGTGGAGGGAATATATGATTATATTCATACGTACGATGAAGTGAAAAAGTATGATGGATAAAGAAGGGGACATCGGTTGTGGTACATAAAAAGTGGAACCGCTGCATTAAGAAATTTGACTGTATGAGCGAATGTTTGATGTGTGTGCATGCGAAGCTAAAAGGATACAACGTAGCGGTCATTGCAGGATATGCACCTACAAATAAGGCTGCTGATATTAAGAAGAAGAATTTATTTAGAGTTTCGACAAACTTCGTAGATGGAATTAGCAACAGGGAGGAGATTTTAATGGTAGAATGGGTAAGCATACTGTTAGCACAGTTGTAGGCAAATTTGTGGAGGATATTGTGAATGATAATGGAAGATAGGCTGTTAGGAATGTATGGACAGTACAGTCTTAAGAGATGGAGTGACTTTTTTCAACACAGAGAGATCCGTAAATATGTCTAGACACAGCCTGTAAGGAAGTTAAATCTATAATTGACTTGTTATAGGGAAAGAAAGTAATCGTACAAAGGTGGAGGATAGCAGAGCCTACAGGGGAGCAGAATGTGGATCTGATCATTTCCTGCTCCGGTGTGCACTTTGGTTCCCCTATCCGAAAATCAGTAAGTGTCGAAACTATTGCAATGAGAATGAAGAGAAACTGGACCATCTCCACTATATGTTAAGTTTACTGCAGGATCCTGGCCTTATTACACAAGCTTAGATTGAGTCAGAGCCTACATTAGACTGATGATACAATAGTGGAAGTAGAATATAATACAATTGCGAGAGCTATTCATGAAGTTGCCTTTGCAAGTCTTGGAGTAGTTGAGAACAAGTCTGGTAACTTTAAAAGTGGTTGGTGGGATGACGCATCACTGCAAAGGCGAAGGAGAAAGAGGAGGTTTATAAAAGAAGGCTTACAAGCAGTAAGACTGATGACAGAAGTAGATATGTAAGACTGAGGAGAGGGGCAAAGTAACCTTTAAATACGGCAAAAAATGTTATGTGGGACTTCGAATAAGGACAAATTAATGAGTTTATAGGGACTTCAAAAGTCCAAAGAAGCCTGGAAGGTAATAAAACAGATACGAACAAATGACAGATATTGTATAAATTCACAGTTGATAAGCCTAGGTGCCGGCCGGAGTGGCCGAGCGGTTCTAGGCGCTACAGTATGGAACAACGCGACCGCTATGGTCGCAGGTTCCAATCATGCCTCGGGCATGGATGTGTGTGATGCCCTTATGTTAGTTAGGTTTAAGTAGTTCTAAGTTCTAGGGGACTGATGACCGCAGCAGATAAGTCCCATAGTGCTCAGAGCCATAAGTCTAGGTAACGTAACAATTACCATGGGCAGAAAGCTGGTTGAAATCAACCAGGCAATTTCGTGAATTTAACAGTAAAGTTTGCAGTGGACATTTGGGGCTTGGAAGCCATGTGCAGCTATTAGGAAGAAGAACATCTCTTCTCGCACTGGTGTGCTGACAAGGATTTTGGCCAAAGAGGCTTAAAAACTGCCCGCCTGAATCTACCTGCTAGGCAAGGACAGGGGTGCACGAGAGAAGCTGATCGCATGGCCTTTTGACAGTGTTATAAAGCCCATTTTGTAAAGGGACGGCGGCCATGAAAGTTTGTGAGTTTCCATGTTCACCTTGCGCCAGACGCTAACCATGGAGCCACCAGGAGGTGTCACCTCTCTGCCTGCCAAGTGTTTTGGGAAACTTCAGGACTTCGGAAAAATTTTAGGATGGAACATAACATTTGCGGTGTCTCTGAAAAGGTCTATGTTGGGACACAAAAGCACTTCTCTTAGTTTATCCAGAACCCCTGGCAGGACACGCTGTAACGTTCAGCCCGTGCAGATATTGATCGCTGCATAAATGTACTGTTCACGTTAGGCCTAAAAAGAAATCCAAAAATCGCCACCTAAAGTGGCCGTGAGAAAAAGAAGTTGAGAGTAAACATACTAATCAGATAAAACTTAGTCTTCGCCAATGAACTGCCACCCAGTGGAGTGATAATTATTTGCTGTGTCTATTTGTGTTGCCAATTGTTCGTGATTTATTTGTCATCTCGCTTAAGTTGTTTTGTAGTCTTATTTCGTGATCTCGTAATTTTTATAAGAGATTCATCCTATGTTGTTATATTAATCTCCCATCAATAACTGACTAGAATAATGACAAGACCATATTTCATTAAATTATTTCAGTATTCGAGGATTATTTAGGATTCTGGTGAAAGTGATAACTTTCAGTGCAGGCTAGCAACAATAAGTACCGTCAGAGAGCAGAATCAGTTTAGCAGACACAAGGCCAGGTAAAAGAACTGTCGTGAGGCTAGGGCCCCCCGTCGCGAAGACCTGTCGCCTGGTGCAATTCTTTTTAGATGACGCCACTTCGGCGACCTGCGAGTCGATGGGGATGATATGGTGATGAAGACAACGCAGTACTCAGTCCCTGAACGGACAAAAACTCCCGACACATCCGGGAGTTTTATTTGCTCGGTGCGGACGTCGCGAGACATCCGTTTATGTTCGTTGTTGCTGGATTAACTCAGTTTTTTATTACAGAGGGCACCTAACCCTCTGACCGAACACGCTGAGCTACCGTGCCGGCGTCCACTCAGCTATCGAGGCGGACACAGGAGCAGGTAGACAAGAGGAAAGGCTTTCAAGTTAAAGTGACTGAAAGTCGCCTGTAGCCTTCAAAGCAAACCGAAATACCAGTGTACTCTTGCAAGATACGGTGCAGAAACATGGGAATTACAGTATGTTACGACGTCTTGATCTCCCTAAATTTCACCAATGATCTGATCATTATCGTCGAGGACGAAGAGGATGTGTCTTATATGTTAAGAAAGCTTAAAGAAGAATATGAGGAATGGGGTATGTAAATTAACTTTACGAAAACTGAAAACTTGGTTTGTCTGAGATATAAGAAGAGATCTCGTTATGGATTATGGATCTATAGTCAAGTGTACCTTTTCATATAAATGTTTAGGGATAATCATTTAAGATAAAGGTGGAAGCAGTGAGGAAGTCAAGCATAGAAAATGAAAGTGAAAGCTGGTAATTAAGCAGTTAAACCCCATTATTTGGAATGAAACGACATCAAAAAATTTGAAAAGGAGGATATACGAAAATGTAGTTGAAAGTATTGCTCTATATGGTGCAGAACTGCGGGGAATCTCAAGGATCAATGACAAGAAATTAAAGGAAATGAAAATAGAGTTCTAGGGACCAAGTTGCGATGTAACAAGAACAGATAAAATAAGCGATGAAGAAGTACGAGAATAGATGGGAGCTACAGCAGACATTGTGGACACCACTGAAAATAAACGTCTAACATGGTATGGACATCTTACCAGAATTCCACAGGAAAGACGGTACTCTAAAATGTGGCACTGGAGACCTCCACGACACAGAAAGAGAGGAAGACCATGACTACATTGGAACAATGGAATTAGCTGTGCGATGCAGGACAGAGCCATCGAAAAAGTGGACTGGCAGGGAAGAAGGAGATGGAAAGGGATGCGAGAGACACCGCATGGTGTAGAAAACCTAGCAGAAACAGAGAGAAACGAAATGACATTGGATAGAAACGATGGACTTGGTGACTTTTAATTGAACCAAATAAAACTTAAATCGAACTTTTCTGGTGGAATTATCAAGTGTGACAACTGATTCCTGACTAATAACTACCACTTTGTTAACGGTATAATGGATGTTAAATGAAGATAGTAAGATTAAAAAGTGTCTTGTGACGGCCATTGTCGCAGCAGTTGTATATAAATTACAATAGTTCAAAATAAAAAAAATCCTTTTGCGTGGTTAGCACACTGGACTCGCGTTCGGGAGGACGACGGTTCAATCCCGCGTCCGGTCATCCTGCTTTAGGTTTTCCGTGATTTCCCTAAACCGCTACAGGCAAATGCTGGGATGGTTCCTTTGAAAGGGCTTGGCTGACTTCCTTCCCTAATCCGATGTGACTGATGACCTTGCTGTTTGGTCTCCTCCCCCCTAAACAACACACCAACCATTTTGAAAGTTGCACACTAAGTTTTCTTATTTAATTTGTGCATCCCAATGCGATTTGCCTTAGTCACAAGACATCTTCAGTGGGTGTCCTGAAATATTACACGATTTTTTTCGTTTGCACATACAGGTTATCGTTTGTACATATAGTTATAGATTTCAATGAACTGTTTTAAATCTGTAACCTACCTACGCAAACGATAACCTATATGTACAAACGAAAAAATAAAAAAAAAACGAAAAAAACTCAGGTTTTGTGGAACTGAATGCTATACACATAGCTGGTTTGAATCATACTTAATGAACAAAAAGAAAAAAGTTGACCTGAATAGCACAAATAACGTTGGAAGAGTGGTAAATTCTAGTGAATGGGGAGTTATCACAAAGCGAGTCCCACAGGGTGCAATTTTAGGTCCTCTGCTGTCCCTTATTCGTGTGAATGACTTCCCACTTAACGTTCAGCAAGTGGAACTAGTACTTTTTGCAGATGACACGAGTGGTATAAAAAATCTCATTCCAGAAAAAGCAGCTGAAGATATTGTTAAGGATGCCTTTCAAAGAATTATTAAGTGGTTCTCAGAAAATGGACTCTCCATTAATTTCGAAAAAACTCACTATATCCAGCTCTCTACACCGAAAAGAGTCATATCGACAATTGATGTAGCATATGAACAGGGCTCAGTTAACAGGGTAAATTTCTCCAAATTTTTGGGTGTTCGTATTGATGACAACTTGAACTGAAGAAACATATTACTAAGCTTCTCAAACAACTAAGTTCAGCTTCTTTCGCTCTTCGTATAATCGCTAGTCTTGGTAATCAACAGATCAGTCTCCTAATATTCTTTGCATATTTCCACTCAATAATGTCTAATGGAATAGTTTTCTGGGGTAACTCACCACGTAGACATAAAGTATTGATTGCACAAAAGAGAGCAGTGAGAATAATTAGTGGTGTTCACCCAAGGACGTCATGTAGGCAGCTTTTCAAAGAGTTAGGTATTTTATCTGTACCTTCAGAGTACATAAGTTCGCTAATGAAATTCGTTACAAATAATCCATCTCAATTCGCGAAGAACAGTGATGTTCGTACGTACAACACTAGAGGGAAAAATGACCTTTCCTATCTGTTATTGAAGCTGTCAATTGCTCAAAAAGAAGTACATTATTCAGTTACAAAAACTTTTCATCATTTGCCCAACAACATAAAGTGTCTGGCAGGTAGCAGATCAAGTTTTAAATCTATCTTAAAATAATTTCTTTTGAACAACTCCTTCTACTCCATGGACGAGTTTCTGTTTCAGAAATGGTAAAAAAATGGACCTCTAAATGTAGTTGCATGTGTAGAACTAAAAATTTTTGTAATATTAATATTAGCACTATTTATGTGTGTATATATACCTTTGAATCCGACTTGTTCCACATCATGTCGATGAAATAATCGGGAAAATGATCTACGGAACATGACATAACTGTAACTAAACTAAACGAAAACTGTTTCAGGACACACACTGAAGATGCTTGTAACTAAGGCAAAACGTGTCTGGGTGAACAAGTTAATTAAAAACTTAATGTACAGCATGCAAAAGGCGTTTTTTTTCTTTTTAACAACTCTGCTGTAATTTATCTAGTGAGGTTAATATCCAATCAATATTGATGTCATTGTAGGTGGAACACAGGTTAATTTCAGGACAGTAGTGGGTTGTTCGAAGAACAGACATACCGTTTACCTGATTTCGGAAAACTAAATGTGGATGGCCAAATGGAGATTTGGAACCATCTATTTTCGAATACTTGTCCAATACCTTGCCACTCGGTGGCCTCCTAGGAACCAAAGTGAATAGAAGATGAAATCTCATCACCTAGCTCCCTGCAATGTCGTGGTCAGTCTCAGAAAATAAAATTTCTTAAGAAGACATTTGAAACATATAAGCTCAGAAGATCAACCCTAAGTCAAACACTTCGGCTTTCACGAAAAGTATGCACTTTACTCCGATGTTACTAAACGTCACCAAGTTCGTGTCATAGAATTGCACGTTGTTCGGCTATGAGATTGGACTAAATCAGTGTACACTCCAATTTGAAAGCTGAAGTTAACGTTCAGCGATCACTACACCAATTTTACGGCCTTAAAATCAGGTGCACTTGAGCAAAAATATTTTTATTATAGAGACGCAGCAACGATATATTTAAAATTGGAAGTCTCAAGGTGGGACTCGAATCCGCGGTATCCGCATACCAGGTGTCGACATGTAACTAGCGAAGTTTTGATACCAAAGACAGTCACAATTTGACCCACAAAACTGGACAGTCCTTTTCACTATAACAGCACAGTTAATAAGCGGTAAGCTTACCCCATGCTGCCACAAAATCTTCAAAGAACTGGCGTGATGTAGCTGACGACCTGTGTTCGTTGTATGAACAGTTCGGGGAAAATAGGCGTTGCAGAATAGTCCTCGGTAGTGTGTTGCGGACTTCGGTTTAGCTCTCAGTCCATATCTGCCTGTTCTAAGGAAGAAGTACTCCTTGCCTAGACTAATATCGCAGCAATAGTTTACGGCGAAATGTGTCATTTACATTTCTCGCGGTTTTCTTTCTTCCGATTACGCTCAAATTTTCGGCGCTGGTGTGGCGTTCTCAATAAGAATCGGAGCTTGGACTCACGAAGCGTAGCAACGTCCCTCACTCTTCTGCTGGTCCTGATAACTAATGTTAACTCGTACTTACCGTGATGTTCATCTTAGAACGATGTGCAAACCGCTTTCTCGCCAGCCGCGCACACAAACTGCACCACACTGAAGCCAGTAGCTTTCCATTGGGCAAAAACTCGAACAACACAACAGGCGTTTTCCTGGCCAGCTATTGTGACGTCAGATATCACAAGTGGATGTTGTCCGCCACTCGGATGCAGTCCGTAATTCCGCACAGCACGGACAGATGAGAGCGCGATACGCATCACGCGAAGATGTAATTCCTCGCTCTTTCCGTTTTTACATGTTTTAGCGTTCTTCTTGTGGTAATTCTGTGTGAGAAGAGAGCTTCCGACATACTGAAGTTGTATTTGACCATTACTAATTTGTATATCGTGGTTTCGATGGACACTATTGCGGATACTGATCTAATGAACCTCATCGGAAAAACGACATCTTACAGGGGTCAGAAGCATTTTTGTCTTGAAAGTGGCTTATATAGCGCAATTTCAAACGTTTTGGTGCATGTTCCTGAATCTTTTTCAACGTTTTAGACTGACAGACAAAGGAGTTGTATTTCTCCGAAAGCCTTTACTCTGCATAATTTCATTTAGATCACTAAATGGTGGTAACCCAGTGCTGTTGGTGCGATTACTGCTAATGAGACAAAATACATTTTCTGGTACGAAAAACGGCTCGCTCTCTGCAGTGCACAGTGCAATGAGAGACTGTTAATTACGACCAGTCCTTTCGAAAGGTTTGTTTACCTCTACGGTCTCGTTAGCACTGTTCGAAGGAACTATGTATTGCCGCCAAGTTTCAGCCTCTCCTTTCTTATAATTTTCATATACAGACCGCACTGTATGAAACGCAACATTTCGAACAAAGTCTTTCGACAAACTATTAGTCGAGCACTTAACACTGTAAGCTGATCGCTTAGAAACACTGTAGCAGGTGTAGGACTCGTACCAGGCTCTCCATCACTGTTGTATGGCAGTGAATTGTTGTGAAAGTGCCAGACGGTGGTATGAAATCGGAGCAATAAGAATGGTCAAGATGGATACGCGCCAGAACGATAGGAAGGAGCTATCGTTTTTCGACGTTCTCAGGATTACACCGTGAATGAAATTGTCCGATTTGTTGGTATACTAAAGCAGTTCAGTAAGTAATGCAACAGATTTTTTTCTCTGCCAATTTCGATTGAAAAAAGTAGAATTTGTTGTGAGTCATACTGAAATACTACCGCTTTAGATCCTTTAGTTTCACGAAGCCCGATTAGTAGCGGCGCTATAGGCAACTTTCAAAATGGCGTCTATAATGGAAAGCTGTTATTGAATTTCTATTAGCGGAAAACCAGAGTATGGTAGACAGTCATAGGCACTTGCAGAACGTCTACGGAGACTTGGCAGTGAACAAAAGCACGGTGAGTCGTTGGGAGAGGCGTCTATCATCATCGCAACAAGATAAGGCAAACCTGTCCCATATCCAGCCACACATCTGTGATTCATGCAATGTTGGGATGTGCCATTCGGGGTGAGCGACGGATCTCAATCGCAGACCTCGCTGCACCACTCGACGTCTCTGTCTACAGTGCTGACACACTTGTACACCACTTCGGATACTCAAAGGTGTGTGCCCGTTGGATTTCTTGCCCTCTATTCCTTGCAATAGAGTGTGTGTGTATTTGTGAATTCCTAAGGGACCAAACGGATGAGATAATCGGTCCCTAGACTTACCCACTACTTAAACTAACTTATGCTAAAAACAAGACACACATCCATGCCCGAGGGAGGACTTGAACCTTCGGCTGGAGGGGCCGTGCAGTCCAAGACATGGCGCCACAAGCCGCGCGGCCTAACAGAAGACCATAATGCGCAATGAAGAACCATCTTTGTGGAAGTGCTTGCGCTTTACGAGACTGAGAGCGACAATATTTTGTCGGACATCGCCACAGGCGACGAAAGATGGTTCATTATTTCAAACCAGAAAAACAGCAATTAATGGAGTGCACCAAACCACGTCTCCTCTGAAGAAAAAGTTCAGAGTCATACCGTCAGTCGTTTAAATCATGGTGACGGCCTGTTTGATGCCCTGCTTCATGGTGCAACGATCAACTCTGAAGTGTTCTGTACCCCTCAGTATGACCGCCCGGCTAGCCGCGCGGTCTAATGCGCTACAGTTTTAAACTATTCTTAATTTCAGAATGAGATTTTCACTCTGCAGCGGAGTGTACGCTGTTATGAAACTTCTGGCAGATTAAAACTGTGTGCCGGGCCGAGGCTCGAAATCGGGACATTTGCCTTTCGAGGGCAAGTGCTTCACCACTCTAGAGCTCTTGCCCCTGAAAGGCAAAGGTCCCGAGTTCGAGCCTCGGCCCGGCACACAGTTTTAATCTGCCAGGAAGTTTCATAACAGCGCACACTCCACTGCAGAGTGAAAATCTCATTCTGGAAGCATCCCCCAGGCTGTGGCTAAGCCATGTCTTCGCAATATAATTTCTTTCAGGAGTGCTACTTCTGCAAGGTTCGCAGGAGAGCTTCTGTACAGTTTGGAAGGTAGGAGACGAGATACTGGCAGAAATATAGCAGTGAGTACCGGGCGTGAGTCGTGCTTCGGTAGCTCAGATGATAGAGCACTTGCCCGCGAAAGGCAAAGGTCCCAAGTTTGAGTCTCGGCCCGGCACACAGTTTTAATCTGCCAGGAAGTTTTATTCTTAATTTATTGCCATTCCTAGCGTGTAAGGCCTTCTGCCCAGATCACAGTGGCTTGCTTTTAAAACATTATCTGCTGTATCTGTATAGTAGAGTGATACCAAGCGAGTACGCATCCCCTCCCAGTAAGAGGTGGTGTAATTCCGTCGCACTGAACGAAGATTATGTTGAAAAATGGGATTTTGTAGACAAAAGTGTGGGGAATAATATGGTGTATTGGAATCCCGAATAAAACCATCGAGCGTTCAGAAAAGAACTGGTACATTACTTATTGAACGCCCCTCGCATAAACGTGAACCGTCCAACGTGTCTTCAAGGCACGATGCCCCGCACGCAGCCATCTAACACGGCGTAATGAAAGTGGTCGTAAAAGGATCCTGTCCGAAAGAAATCGGAGACAAATTTCACGCCCTGTCAATGACAGTCGGAAATTGATGCTTTCAATGAATGCAAGACTATTTCAACCAGCTTCCGAGCCAACACTACGAAAGGAACTACTCGCAATGGACATTTGGAGTCGGGTACCTCGCCAAACGTCATTGCTCACAACGGCGCTTAAAGCTGAACACAGAAACTGGAAAATACTTGACTGGAAGCGTGTAGTGTGCTCTGACGAACCGATTTGGCCTTTTTTCGAATGATACAAGGCGTCAGACGTACCGTCAGCTCAATGTGGCGTTTAATCTGCAGTGAGTGGAGGGTGCAGCTCAAGCCGAAGAGGGTTATGTGGTGTTTTGGAGTGTTTTACGTACTAGAATTTGGGCCCAATTATTCAGGCTACCGTGAACGTAAAGTAGGATGTATAATTCAACACACTCGATGAGAAAATGTAGGTGAATATACTGTGGGCACCCCCCTTTTCCATAACAACAGTTCCTGGTTTGACGTTCACTCGAGCACCCTACCCCATTTTGACTGTTCCGGTAACTCACTCATTCTTAATTCTACCCAAAATCTGTGACGAACACCGAGTGAAAAGTTGTAATCAACACCTCTGAAACTATAGCTGCACAAAATTCAGTCACCAATAAGCTGGATAAGGCATGGCTGAAGAAACTTATGAACTTTCTTCATCAAGACCAGAGGCGGTGCCGGCCAATGTGCCGGAGCGGTTCTAGGCGCTTCAGTCCGGAGTCTGGCTGCTGCTACGGTCGCAGGTTCGAAAATTTCTTTGTAAATTATAGATTGCAGCAATCAGTCGTCCTTTTTAAATTTTATTACGCAGATCTAGATTTCGGCTAGAAGCTAGCCATTCTCAATGCACTATTATTTTCGCTCAGTGCAAGTAAGTCCTTACTGATTAGGCACTGAGCAAAAATAGTAGTGCATTGAGAATCGCTAGCTTCTATCCGAAATCTAGATCTGCATAGTAAAATTTAAAAAGGACGACTGATTATTGCAATCTATAATTTACAACTCAATATAACAGTCGCTAGGTGCAACCGCTTTCCGAATGGAAGGTAACCTGATGAGTCATTTCTTTGTGTTTCTGTTTCTCTTTGACTTCCTTGTAGAGACGAAATTAAAACTGACCTTCTTAGCGAAAACTTTACTTTCTAGGTGGTCTGTCCCCGAAAGGTTGCATTCCTTTTGACGTCAACAAATAGATGGGCTGCAAGAGCAAATCACCTCCACAAAGATGTAACTGAAAACAGACGTAAATGATTACTGCATGAGGCAGTTCACTTCTATTCGAATTTTGTGAACGTGAGCGGCAGTTGAATTCCAAAGCTTGTGATGTTCGGCGGCGAACAGTGGGACGCGATACCATGCAAAATAACTACGAATGTGTAAAAGGGCCGTAGAAGAAAGGGAGGCTACTGTTTATCATCCCGTAGATGTTAATGGCGTTAAGGAAGGACTGGATGGGGGTAGGCAGGACTTTTTGAAATGTTCTTGTGTATGGAACTGTACCTGCGAAGCTTTAAATTATTGCAGGACACTTCGGCAAACTTCAAGCAGAACATTAGGACGAAGATCTGAACTCTGCTCCTCCCTACAAGACATATCACAAGAAATCTATCAGTGTAACTGTTTATTGTTTATGTAATGATTTGTAATTGTGGAATATTGACAGAAGTTTATAACATCTCATAACCCATCTCACTGCTTACCTCCTTCTCGAAGATACCGGAAAAGATTATGAATCTCTCTCATGATAAGGCAGTTAGTGAGTCTCAATTTTAATTTCAAAAGCATCCCTCCATACAATATGCTTTCTTCAGTTAAAGAATTAGATTATCCAAAATGTAAATGACAAATACTGCCAACTATTATTTTCTGCGCCTTGTTAAAATTATTTAATTGTACAGATCATAGTTTTCTCATAGGTAAGTTCAAATATTATCGTATCAGAAATCTTTCTGCCCACTGTTTGTCATTCAGTCTAAGTAAAATGATACAGAATATTTCATTAAGAAAAGTAGTGGAGTGTACACAGCGAGATAGCATCTTCAGAATAAGCAATAATCACTACGGATGTTGCACAGCGATCCAAAAGCTGGGTGCTCCTGTCTTGATATATATACTCTAAGACAAAAAAAGACGCATCGCGAAGGAATTATCCGAATGGGACGGAAATCGGTAGATGTGGTGTACGTGTACAGACAAAGAAATGAATAATGTTTCAGAAAAATTGGAACATTTATTCAAGAGAAAGAACTTCACAAAATTTAACAAGTCAGTAACTCGTTGGTTCTCCTCTGGCCCTTATGAGAGAGGTTATTCGGCTTGACATTGCTTGACAGAGCTGTTGGGTGTGCTGAGGGACGTCGTGCCAAGTTCTGTTCAATTGGCGGGGTAGATCGTCAAAATCCGAAGATGGTGCAGGGCAATACCCATTATTCTCCAAACGTTCTCAATTGGGAAGAGATTCGGAGTGCCCCAGACACGTCTTTGCTTTTAATCGGATCTCAGCTCGAAGCGGGATTCATCACTGAACACAATTCAGCAATCATTCTATGAGAATCCAGGCCGAAGAGGTGTCTGGCTGGAGACGCCCCAATCAGCGGTCTGTGCCCAGTTCTGCATAAACTACTTCCCCAACATTGTACTAAGTAAGGTAGGCCATGGCCGAAATTTTTGCCCAACTAGATGAGAACTTAATCGAAAAGTTTGAATTTCTAGTATACTTGTTAGTTGTACTAACTAGGACAATATTTCATGCAAAGTCAGTTGCGGTTTGAACCACACAATCACAGTTATCTAGCACATGGCTCTTTTGTGGACCCATATTTACTAGAACATGTCTTCTTGTGTTGTTACATATTTCCACTGGCGTCAATTTTCACTACTAATTATAATCCACCCTGTATAAGAATAAAAATTTTATCCTAATGTTTATAGATAAAAAAGAAGTAAGTTTAATGCAGCTCACGTCTTGGTCCAAATACTTCCAAGGGACGCAATTTCAGCGCCAGGCGTTTCAGTTCAAATGGTTATGATCACCAGTAACCGAACTTAAGCCCACCGCATGAAAAGCGTGAACACTACAACTCATCTACAGAGATCAAAGTTGTATTTGCAACTTGAGTAAACTGCTTGTGATGAGATGTTATTAACCTCAGGGTATTTGACCAAAAAAAATTGCAACTGCTCTTTATAGCAAACTACCGAACTCTTTGCCAATGTTCCATGATGAGGAATAAATTCACAGACGGAGAATCACGCATCTCAGCCAGTTGTAGCGCCTCTTTCTTCTCCTGCCCCACTGCATACCCGACAATGATATCCAAAGAAAGTGGTAGCAACATTTTATTCCCGACCGCACTGTTCAATTGATCTCCGAAATACCTCTTCTTCGCCGGAAGGAGTGGCCGTGCGGTTCTAGGCGCTACAGTCTGGGACCGAGCGACCGCTACGGTCGCAAGTTCGAATCCTGCCTCGGGCATGGATGTGTGTGATGTCCTTAAGTTCTAGGTGACTGATGACCTCAGAAGTTAAGTCGCATAGTACTCAGAGCCCTTTGACCCATTTGAACCTCTTCTTCCATGGCAGTACATTTTCCTGAGTCCGTTTATCCAACACATTTTTAAAGGTACTCTGTATTTTTACTGACTTCTGTCGAAGGGACAGCCAGTCTAAGGGGTACTGAGACTATTTGGTAATTAATCTTAAAAAAATTTCACACTTAAATTATTACTGACAGTAATTCTCGTGGACAACGTGGGGGCTCGAATCATCATCTCAGCGTAAAGGCAGATTGTTCACGAAACATACGCTGACAAACAAAGTATCTCCAGTCTCACTACCCAATAGAGAGTGTGGGAAGCGAAGTACGTTCTTGCCTCAGGGATGCGTGCAGAGCGTCGCCCTCTCTGTTCTCGGCTCTGTCCGAAGCTCGATGTCCCTCCTTCCCTTCTCCCTCCTAATGACTTCTGGACTCTTTTTCGTAACTGATCGTCTACCATGACCCTTCTGACTAGGTGATTGCTTGTTCACCAACTTCAGGACGCACCCTACTGTACTCCGAACTGGAAAACGAAACTGAAGTTTCCCTGTTAAACCTTGTTTTTTTTTTATTGGTGTTGTCATTATATGCCCGCAGTTCTGACAACCATCCAGATTATTCTTCTCCTCAATACAATCAAGTATAGAAGCTACCAAATAAGAATTGGTATCCATGAATATCTCGTTCCTCTGGTCTTAAGACAAAAGAACATATCTGTCAAACAACCTCGAACCTTTCCCTATTCCAGGCATTACGCCTCCAAGTGCAGTAGATGTATTAAGGGCACAAAAAGGAAAATTGTAAATGGAAAAAATTGAAGTCAAAACACATAAATTGGAATATTTGGTGAAAATATTTGCCATGAAGGGAAAATATAATCTGCTATTGGATTAAGAAAAATCCGTTGTACATGCGCAGATAAGGTTAACAAATTACTTCAAATGCAGTCCATGAAATAATCAGGGCATGACTGGGTGGGATACAACATAGAATTTACTGTAAATGCCAATGGCATATGCGCATACTCTGGAGTACTTACAGAAAATGATGGCCCCAGTGGCATTTATTATATTAGAGGATACATGAAAAATCTGTTCCTGATCCTCCATTCCCTCTTGGTTCTGCTTACGGTAAAACGATGTTCATATCGTATATAAATGTAGTAGTCACGACATTGTGTATCTAGCATCAGAAATACCAAACAAATTATGGCTCTGAGCCCTATGGGACTCAACATCTGTGGTCATAAGTCCCCTAGAACTTAGAACTACTTAAACCTAACTAACCTAAGGACATCACACACATCCATGCCCGAGGCAGGATTCGAACCTGACACCGCAGCAGTCGCGTGGTTCCTGACTGAGCGACTAGAACCGCTAGACCACCGCGGCCGGCTACAGAAATACCATTAGTAGAGTTTAGAATTGATGGTCTAACCACATTTAATGACCATTTGTTTGCTACTGTGGTAAACTTTAACATCTATATGCAAATTCCACTACAATATACGGAAGGGGTGGCTACATCCGCCCACGAGAATGGGAAATATCTAAGTAATATTATTAAGCTCGATATTAAATGAAAATTCAATTCTTGAAAACTCTCAGCTAGCGGAAGTGTTGTAGAGCGTACATACAAGATGTGTTTCCAGCATTGTGCAGGTTCCAGTACCAGGGAGGGAGGCACCAATCACCACCTACACTGCACTCTGATCAGCAGACTCCAGGCGTTGCTATGTCGGTTTTAGCTTAACTAAGACGACTTTTCAACAAAAAATAGACATAATTTAGATGTGGAAGTAACAGTGTGACACTAAGTCCGAGGATCTATTGTGCTTTACATCATGTGGGTCCAAAGATCAAATCACATTTGGGTTTTGGCGTCAAATGTACCTTAGACTGTTAAGTTACATCGGCAAAATCAATAAAACTGCCACAGATGTTTTGTAGTGTTAAAGAACGAAGCTACACTTATTTTTATAAATTAATACTGGTAATTCTTGGCTTTCTTTGAACTATTATTTCACTTCGGTATACGTATGGAATCACAGTTATCACAAAGTGTATCTTAATCTGTAAGTTAGATCAGACGCTCCAAGAAATAAGCCATGTGTGCTTCGCAGACTTAAAGAACAAATATTTATACATTTTGATGGATAATGCAGACTATTTTTTGGTTTCTTCGAAGTGTTATTTTACTTTGGTACAAAGATCAAACCACAGTCGTGGCCAAGTGTTCTTTAACTTGTAGGTTACACCAACAGTGCCAATAAGTGAGCCATGTGTGTTTTGTACTGTTATAGAACAATAATCAAACAATTTAGGCGCGGGAGCAACATATTGACATTTAACTCGAGGGTACATTATGCCCTGCACTAAGTGCTTACGAAGGCCGAATAACAGTCGTCTTTAGGCAGCAAGTGGGTTACAAAGAAAAAGATGGCCGTTTCTGTGATGCTTACTAACTGGCTGTTTCATTTTTAAGGGGAGTAAAATATTGGTTTGTGACTGGGAAAGCAAAAGACGTCTGCGTTGGCTTAGAAGCTGCCTGACTGACCTATTTCCAAAAAAACTGGTGTTCCTATTGGACGGAATGTGAGGGGGTGGGATGGGGAGAGGAGGGGGAGGCGTTGGGGAGAGAGGGGACGGAAGGGAGGGGTACAGCTTGTTGTCTCGCGTTTATCCTTGCCCGTGCAAGTAGGCAGCCCAAAGATCAAACGTCAATTTGGTTCCTGAATGTCCATTACATTTCTATTGTCAGCATGTTGCCGTACGTTTCAATGAGAAAATTGCAAATAAATAAATAACTAAGGTAACGTCATTCATTGTTCTGAACACTCAAACCTACTGTTCAGTCTTCTGAGAGATATATTTAAGTTCTTGAAGACTGAAACAGAAGAAGCTCAAAACTGGCTACGGTAGAACTGTGCAGAATGATGTGGAAAATATAACATTCAGGATATCACTTGAACAGTGTGGGCTGTTTTGAAGACTCTGTGCGTTTGGTACTAGGAATGATAAGGCGTCATGAGGTTTTCGATACCTATAAGTATTACTGTACACACGTTTAAAAAAAATTTAGCATCACCTCGGTTCCGAGAGTTCCGGAAGCTATACAGAAAATTGGCGTAGAGATCAACATAAACATCATTTCCGCCCTTTTTATTGCACATGAAAACCACACATTGCATGTTGTGCCACCATACAGCGAGGCCTTCAGAGGTGGCGGTCCAGATTGCTGTACACACCGGTACCTCTAATACCCAGTAGCACGTCCTCTTGTATTGCTGCATGCCTGTATTCGTCGTGGCATACTATCCACAAGTTCATCAAGGCGCTGTTGGTCCAGATTTTCCCACTCCTCAACGGCGATTAGGCGTAGATCCCACTGAGTGGTTGGTGGGTCACGTCGTCCATAAACAGCCCTTTTCAATCTATCTCAGGCATGTTCAATAGGGTTCATGACTGGAGAACATGGTGGCCACTCTAGCCGAGCCATGTCGTTATCTTGAAGGAAATCATTCACAAGACGTGCACGATGGGGGCGCGAATTGTCGTCCATGAAGACGAATGCCTCGCCAATATGCTGCCGATATGGTTGCACTATCGGTCGGAGGATGGCATTCACGTATCGTACAGCCGTCCATGATCACCAGCGGCGTACGTGGACCCCACATAATGCCACCCCAAAACAGCAGGGAACCTCCACCTTGCTCCACTCACTCGACAATGTGTCTAAGGCTTTCAGCCTGACCGGGTTGCCTCCAAACACGTCTCCGACGATTATCTGGTTGAAGGTATATGCGACTCTCATCGGTGAAGGGAACGTGATGCCAATCCTGAGCGGTCCATTCGGCATGTTGTTGGGCCCATCTGTATCGCGCTGCATGGCGTCGTGGTTGCAAAGATGGACGTCAGAAGTGAAGCTGCGCATCATGCAGCCTACTGCGCACAGTTTGAGTCGTAACACGACGTCCTGTGGCTGCACGAAAAGAATTATTCAACATGGTGGCGTTACTGTCAGGGTTCCTCCGAGCCATAACCCGTAGGTAGCGGTCATCCACTGCAGTAGTAGCTCTTGGACGACCTGAGCGAGGCATGTGTTCGACAGTTCCTGTCTCTCTGTGTCTCCTCCATGTCCTAACGACATAGTTTTGGTTCACTCCGAGGCGCCTGGACACTTCCCTTGCTGAGAGCCCTTCCTGGCACAATGTAACAATGCGGACGCAATCGAATCGCGATACTGACCGACTAGGCATGGTTGAACTACAGACAACACGAGCCGTACATCTACTTCCTGCTGGAATGACTGGAAGTGATCGGCTGTCGACCCCCTCCGTCTAATAGGCGCTGCTCATACATGATTGTTGACATCTTTGGGCGGGTTTAGTGACATCGTCAAATGGTTCAAATGGCTCTGAGCACTATGCGACTTAACTGCTGAGGTCATCAGTCGCCTAGAACTTAGAACTACTTAAACCTAACTAACCTAAGGACATAACGCACATCCATGCCGGAGGCAGGATTCGAACCTGCGACCTTAGCGGTCGATCGGCTCCAGACTGTAGCGCCTAGAACCGCACGGCCACTCCGGCCGGCTAGTGACATCTCTGAACAGTCAAAGGGACTGTGTCTGTGATACAATATCCACATTCAACGTCTATCTTCAGGAGTTCTGGGAACCGGCAAAACTTTTTCGGTGTGTGTGTTTGTAATATGACTCTGTAGCAATTTACAAGCACTGATTACCATGTGATCTTTGGTATTAAAGAGTACGGTACGCTGCAGATCAACGCTCTAGGAAACGCGGACACGAGAAAGAGATAGCTGCTAGATAGCTTAGAATCTGTGGCTACGAGCCGCCACTGACTTCAGTGCGAAATACAACTCTAGCTAGTACAAACACAGTTGAAATTTAATTTTTGTGATTAATCTGCATCTAATTGGGATCAAATTTGATCCATGGAGTATCTTACGTTGTACAACATTGGCGAATGTAGTTCATGCATGATGCGGGACGAAAACAGTCTGCAGTTGACGTTAAGACGACATCCAAGGAGCCGAGATGGTTAGTTCGACCACAGCCTCCACTTTCTCCGCCAAGATCAGCTGACCACTATTCTCTCGGTTTTTCTGTCTAGGATCCTCTCAGAAGTGAAGTGTACAGCTCTCCAATTGATACGCTTGAAGAACTGGAAAAACGAATTGCAGTCGTATCAGATTTACGACATGATACGTGGGCGCCTGAAAGATTTATTAACTCACTGCAGAAACGAGTGGAGTGTTGCCTCCAAACGTGAGGACGACACATTTCAACTACATAGAACCAGTTTTGATACTGAAGTCTGTGGCGCCTCGTAGGAACAGGTTTACAGCTGTCTCGCAAATCGTTCGTCTGCGGGTCCATGTTTTCTGGAACGTTTTTGCTTCCGTTTTCGTATACTTTCATCTGAGTCAGTTTTTGCTACTAATTGCGAGGCACCGTACAACCGTGTCGCACTGGGGCGCCTCTGACCCCTGTCGGTCTAACGGCTCAAGCTGCCTCCTGTGTAGCCGACCGTGATCAAACACACACACGTGGTTTGGTATGCAGGGTGGTCCATTGATAGTGACTAGGCCAAACATCTCACGAAATAAGCATCAAACAAAAAATTACAAAGAACGAAACACCCGGGAAGCGGGAAACCAGATGGCGCAATTGATGGCCCGCTAGATGGCGGTGTCATAAGTCAAACGGATATCAATTGCGATTTTTTTAAATAGGACCCCCCATTTTTATTACATATTCGTGTAGTACGTAAATAAATATGAATGTTTTAGTTCGACCACTGTAATAATCACAAACGCATAAGTACATAGTATCACGTAACATTCTTGAACGTTTTGTACAGTTCTGCCACTGGGCAAAAGAGAAATTACGGGACAATGACAGATTTTTTGCACGCGTTCTATTTAGCCACGAAGCGCCATTCACCAACAGAGGTAACGTAAACCGGCATAATATGCACTATCGGGCAACGGAAAATCCACGATGGCTGCGACAAGTGGAACATCAGCGACCTTGACGGGTTAATGTATGGTGCGGCGTTATGAGAGGAAGGATAATTGGCGTCCATTTTATCGATGGCAGTCTAAAGGGTGCAGTGTATGCTGATTTCCTACGTAATGTTCTATCGATGTTTCACTGTATGACAGAATGGCGATGTGCTTCCAACATGATGGATGTCCGGCACATAGCTCGCGTGTGGTTGAAGCGATATTGAATAGCTTATTTCATGACAAGTGGATTGATCGTCGAAGCACCACACCATGGCCTCCACGTTCACCGGATCTGACGTCCCCAGATTTCTTTCTGTGGGGAAAGTTGAGTGAGTGTGTGTGCGTGTGTGTGTGTGTGTGTGTGTGTGTGTGTGTGTGTGTGTGTGTGTGTGCGTGTGTGTCAATTTCTTTACGTCTCTGTGTAGACGGTCAGTGATTTCTATCGGTGAATACCTCACTCGTTTCTATGTCACATTAAGCCTGAGTGAAGAACGGTGTACGCCATTGCTCCTTCTGCTGTTAAATTTACAAGTGTTACTGTTGTTTTCGAATCGTGATTGACTGTTGACAACAAATTTCATAAGACAGTAAACCTACTGTGAGGCTGTTGTCAGCATGCCTGTTGTTATAAAGAGCGGGTGCTTAACCTAGAATATGTATTGTTATTGTAAGTAGGAAAAGTAGGAAAGTGAATGTAAGTAGGAAAAGTAAGTCAAATTTTTGACATTTTGGTCCTCAAAATCTAATATTATTCGTAACACAAAAGCTTCGAGTTTACACGTTTAACATGGTCAGTAACGTGTGATTTTCAGTTGAAGTTATTACCAAAGTAAACAATTAGGAATCTAGAATTTTCTGCTGTGTATTACTTCCGATGGCACGAATTGTGTTTCATCTAAATTCGGTGACAGTCCGTTTGCAAATAACCAGTTATTAATGTTCAAGAATACATTATGTACATATTGAAGTACTGGATTTACTCCGTTAGGCTTGACTTTAATACTTGTATCTTTAACAAAGAGAAATAGTTCTGCTTCTTGGATGTATTATGGAAGAGCAATGATATTTAGATATCAAGACAAGGGCGGATCCAATATCGATCGCTACGGAAAATCTATAGTGATTAATATCCATTATAAAGATGGTTTTCCATTCTGTATAGTCCCTGAGTTTCTTAATGCAGTACTCCGTATTCTTCCAGTTCGATGAAAACAAGTTAGCAACAAGATCTATGACAGCATAATGCTGCAACTTACATACTTTAATGCTGCGAACTGCACAATCGAATTAAATTATTTTGACAAGTCCCAAAAAATATCAGTTGGCAGTATTTTGTCATCTACATTTCGTACATGCAATCTGACTAAGCATCTTCTTTTGAGACAGAAATGTTAATCTTCATATATTCATAACTTTTCCTGTACTTTTGAGAAGGAGGTAAGGAGTGAGTCGGGTAAAAAAATGTTATCAACTTCTGTTAATATTTCATAACTAAAAAATCATTACTTAAACAGTAAAAAGATACACTAGTAGGTTGCTTGGGATATGTGTCAGTACAGAGAAACAGGTTTCGGATCTTCGTCCTAATATTACGCTTAAAGATTTTCGTAGTTTCCTGCAATCATTTCAAGCGTTCATGGGTACAGTTCCCTATTTAAAAAAACGCTTCCAAATGTCCTGCGTATACTCGTCGAATCGTTTCTTAATGACCAACGATAAACAGTAGCCTCTCGTCTTTCCGGGACGCTTTTGCTCATCCGTAGTTATTTTCAATGCTGTCCGGTCCCGTTACACTCCGCCGGGCTTTTCGCGAGCGGCTGCACTACTCAATGAGCTACACAAGCGCGACTCACGAGCCAACCTCGCAGTTTTGCTCCCGCCAGTAAGCAATCTTCTACCTTCTAAACTCCGCAAAAGTTCTTCTCTGCATCTTTCTCCCACGGCCGACCACTGTGGCCGAGCGGTTCTAGGCGCTTCAGGCTGGAACCGCGCGACCGCTATGGTCACAGGTTCTAATCCTGCCTCAGGGATGGATGTGTATGATGTCCTTAGGTTAGTTAGGTTTAAGTAGTTCTAAGTTCTAGGGGACTGATGACCTGAGATGTTAAGTCTCATAGTGCTCAGACCCATTTTCTCCCACGAATGCTGTTCTCCTTGATCAAATATAATCGATAAGAAAATTGCAGAAATTAATTTCTTGTTACTTTAAAATCACATTCTTCTAGTGTGGTGAGAGTTGATGAAGAACGTTTGTTTACAAATGTGTGTTTTAGGAAACTTACAAAACAAAAGAACGTTCGTTTAAAGGTTGTCGTAAAGTTAATAATAGCAACATTCATAAAAAGTTGATTTTATTGCAGCACGCATGGCTCGGCGGCTAAATGACGATATGTCAGACTAAGAGTATGCATCCTATACTTTGTCAAGACTAATACTTTTTCCCCTATCACTCCTTTTTTCCACCACGGCAATAGTTTCTTAATGTGAAAAATGTCTGCAGCCACCGTGGTTCGGAGTCCACGTTTAACTGTAAGTCATGTAAATGGCTGGGCGAATTACCACTGTTTCAAATGAGAACTAGAGAATGATGCTGACTTACGGAATACTGCTCAGTTGGAGACTTAAGAGCTCTAACACCACTCCGATTCGTATACTACGGCCTCACGCGTCACAGTGACGCCGGCAGAACTTATTTGTGCGATGTTCGTGCAACGCCTATTCCTTGGATATCGAGAACAATCGCTACATCTGATTGCTGACACATCAGAGAAAACAAGGCACAAAGTTTAAAGGAACCCCTTGAGTGCAAGGTCGCAAAAGGCCAACGATGTTTACGTCATTCGACGCCGTACTTATTGCCTATCAGGCAAGCACAAAATTGGCTCCTAACGGCAACAGGGGACGGGAACGGTGAACACAGCACTATGCTACGGAGCGTAGTTGAACTGCTTAGCCGACGTGGACGTTTAACTCACAACAGGGCTACAATGCTAGTGGTGTTGATACAAAGCAGAGCAATGGCAACGATAAACAAAGCAAACACTACGTATTTACAATAATAGTTGCCGAACTTGACATTTCGTCAATTTCGTCAGAAAGGAACCAGAGACTTTAGGAGTGTGGGAGAAGTGGCAGATGAAATATTAGTGTTTCTATCGGATGAGTCAGTGGAAAGTGAGCTGTCGTATAAAAATGGTTCAAATGGTTCTGAGCACTATGCGACTTAACTTCTGAGGTCATCAGTCGCCTAGAACTTAGAACTAATAAAACATAACTAACCTAAGGACATCACACACATCCATCCCCGAGGCAGGATTCGAACCTGCGACCGTAGCGATCACGCGGTTCCAGACTGAAGCGCCTAGAACCGCACCATCAATCACGCTACTTCAAGACGCATTGTTCCCAGCTGTAATACTTGTCTTACTCCCTTAAATTTTTAACATGGGATTATACCTATTAAATAATAGATGAAAACAGCATCTTAAAGTTTTGAATTCGGTTAATAATCACGTGAAATCTTGAAAATCAAATTTTGTTGCCCCTGGCGCTCGTTAGATAGGCAACCCGTAACTGAACGAGGGTTTTGGGATGGTGGCTTGGTAATACAGATTTTGTGCCCAAAGGCCCACCTCTTTGGCCGATGGGGGCGTTCGACTCGGAGAGAGAAGTAATTTTTACGGCCAGTGTCTGACCGGTAAAGGGTGAAGTAAAGCTCCTGGCCACCAGTCCTTGCGCCAAAGTCCTCGATTAAATTTCAAACCTCTCCGCACTTGTCTCACGGAGTGAGTGCACGTTACCCTGCTGACAGTCGAATGAGGAAGTAAGCCGGAGGGCCCCGCTGCTTGTCTTCGAAAGAAGTAGGCTGTGAGTCGGCAGCAGGTTTCACCCTCTCCTTTCTCTCATCATCATACCACGCGAACATGATACCAAACAATACACATATCCATTACACTCACTTAACAGGCATACTTTAGACACGACTCTTAAACTCCGCGTGGAATGGGGCGTTGTGCTTGCAGAAATACAACCTTTCTCACTTAGACGGCTGAATAGGGGTGGGAAGACCCGACCGGTTAAAACCGATACCGGTTCTTTAGTTCTGAATAACCAGTATTTTTCGGTATTTGTTTGGTCTCTGTTATAACAGGTGCTTTTGTTGTTTTTTTACTAATAACCGGATAAAAATCGAAATATCAGATAGCCACTGGAGCAGAGCCAAAATTTTTGATTTTTAAATAAACCTTTTTTTAAAAAACAGTAATTTTTATTCGTAAAATTTCCATTTCTTTGAAATATTGCGATATTATAGAAAATAGGAAAAGCAGTCAGTCCTGTTTTAATAACTATGCCGACACAAACGAGCAACAAATATAGGGTACAAACACTGGTTCAGTAATGCTGACACAGGAATAAAACTGCTACCATATGGCGTGATCAATTGGATGGCATGCGTGTACGTGCACTGATCGAGGCTGGTCGGAGTGGCCGAGCGGTTCTAGGTGCTACGGTCTGGAACCGCGCGACCACTACGGTCGCAGGTTCGAATCCTGCCTCGGGCATCGATGTGTGTGATGTCCTTAGGTTTGTTAGGTTTAATTAGTTCTGAGTTCGAGGGGACTGACGACCCCAGAAGTTAAGTCCCATAATGCTCAGAGCCATTTGAACCATTTTGAACTGATCGAGACTTGCCCCATCTGGTCACCACCGCAGTTTCACGCTGTCGTCGTCGGGTATTAGTTGTATTACAGAATGGCACAAGTATCTAATGAAGCACAATGCTCCATTTTCTTTAGAAGATTCAGAACGAGTCGATCCACAACAAACTTGCGACATCGTATAAGGAGAAAAATTATAACTTACCAGTTCATTCATAGTTTACAATAAAAACTGAAAGGAGCTGATCTGTAGCCTGTGTGTACGTATTACATCTTTACATGCTTGTAGGCCCTGAAAACGGACAGATTAACACTGATTCTTCCTTATGCCCAAATAGCGCTATGATCCACGATTAGAACATAATTATTGAGCAGAGTTTTAAGACAGTAGACTCGGTGAGAAATTGTGGTGATTTATTGTTGTATTCAACGACTTATCACGTTCGTGTAAAGCAGCTAATGGTGGACAGACCAAGTTTTCTTTTATCCGCCTATTTAATTTGGTATTTTGACCATATGTATATTAAAACTGAGCGAGTCAAAATTTTTCCATCTTTGTTCGATTTCTAAATTTATTACAGGAAATAATAGGAACAAAAAAAATCGGTTATTTCAGAAACTGGTTATTTTGAGCGATTTTAACATTCCTGTTAAATCTGCGTTGAACAAAAAAACAGTGTAACCAAAAACCGGTTGTTTCATCGATAACCACCATCCCTAGGTTGAACCTACCCCTCGATTCCCGAGCCAATATTACCACACGACTCTTCCTTTCTACTAAAAGATACAATACAGTCGTTACGTTGAAACTGACATTTCGATTACCGGGCTCCATACAGCCTGAAGTACCTCAGAGTTTAAAAATGCATTCTCGAGATCGGCGATGCCTGTCTTATTGGACGGTGCAACTGTCAGCCGGTATGTCTCTCTCCTCTGGCGACCTCAGTGCGTTTTTGCCTCGTGCTGAGGTGGTAGGCGCCTCTAGCTGTCGGCAGTGTGGAACATCTGTCACAATCGCCACGGCTGGGTACTAAGCCTGCACTAAACAGCATCGCGCAAATTTTATTGCCACTCCCAATTTACGACTCTGTACGCTTTTGTGTCGACACGAGGAAGCTGTTCTAATCCAGCGCACGGAGCGAAAAAGTCACCAGCCCTCGAGACCGGCAGCACTCATCATCGAGTTCCCTCACAATCGACGTAACGTGTCTTGTTGTCATAGACACTACAGATTGTTTTCCCCACACCTTTGTAAGAAAAGAATTGTCTGCTGATTATAAACTGCTGTTCCGAGCACGTAAATTATACCCGGAATGTCTAACAGCTCTACACGTTGTTTTCATGTGTGCACAACTTGGTCGGTCGCTGTGGCCGAGCGGTTATAGACACTTCAGTCCGGAACCGCGCTGCTGTTACGGTCGCAGGTTTGAATCCTGCCTCGGACATGAATGTGTGTGATGTCCTTAGGTTAGTTAGGTTTAAGTAGTTCTAAGTCTAGTGGCCTTATGACCTCTGATATTATGTCCCATAGTGCTTAGAGCCATTTGAAACTTTTTTTTTTTTTTTTTTTTTTTGCGCAACTTGTAACAGCCATCGCTCATTGTTGCCATACAGAAATTACTCCAAATATTTTATACTGTTTCTTGTCCTGGTCGTCATTTGTGGTTTCTGATCTGTTCCGTGGCTGTTCTGGAAGTTTGAAGGTGTCTTTATATCTTTCCCCACATGAGGCTAATGACCTACTGATAAGCTACTTGATTGGTGGGGCCACATCCTCAAATCCTCTCAGCACGCCTGACTTTCTGTAGGGCTTGCCTCCCTTCGCCAAATACACTCCTGGAAATTGAAATAAGAACACCGTGAATTCATTGTCCCAGGAAGGGGAAACTTTATTGACACATTCCTGGGGTCAGATACATCACATGATCACACTGACAGAACCACAGGCACATAGACACAGGCAACAGAGCATGCACAATGTCGGCACTAGTACAGTGTATATCCACCTTTCGCAGCAATGCAGGCTACTATTCTCCCATGGAGACGGTCGTAGAGATGCTGGATGTAGTCCTGTGGAACGGCTTGCCATGCCATTTCCACCTGGCGCCTCAGTTGGACCAGCGTTCGTGCTGGACGTGCAGACCGCGTGAGACGACGCTTCATCCAGTCCCAAACATGCTCAATGGGGGACAGATCCGGAGATCTTGCTGGCCAGGGTAGTTGACTTACACCTTCTAGAGCACGTTGGGTGGCACGGGATACACGCGGACGTGCATTGTCCTGTTGGAACAGCAAGTTCCCTTGCCGGTCTAGGAATGGTAGAATGATGGGTTCGATGACGGTTTGGATGTACCGTGCACTATTCAGTGTCCCCTCGACGATCACCAGAGGTGTACGGCCAGTGTAGGAGATCGCTCCCCACACCATGATGCCGGCTGTTGGCCCTGTGTGCCTCGGTCGTATGCAGTCCTGATTGTGGCGCTCACCTGCACGGCGCCAAACACGCAGACGACCATCATTGTCAGCAAGGCAGAAGCGCCTCTCATCGCTGAAGACGACACGTCTCCATTCGTCCCTCCATTCACGCCTGTCGCGACACCACTGGAGGCGGGCTGCACGATGTTGGGGCGTGAGAGGAAGACGGCCTAACGGTGTGCGGGACCGTAGCCCAGCTTCATGGAGACGGTTGCGAATGGTCCTCGCCGATACCCCAGGAGCAACAGTGTCCCTAATTTGCTGGGAAGTGGCGGTGCGGTCCCCTACGGCACTGCGTTGGATCCTACGGTCTTGGCGTGCATCCGTGCGTCGCTGCGGTCCGGTGCCAGGTCGACGGGCACGTGCACCTTCCGCCGACCACTGGCGACAACATCGATGTACTGTGGAGACCTCACACCCCACGTGTTGAGCAATTCGGCGGTACGTCCACCCGGCTTCCCGCATGCCCACTATACGCCCTCGCTCAAAGTCCGTCAACTGCACATACGGTTCACGTCCACGCTGTCGCGGCATGCTACCAGTGTTAAAGACTGCGATGGAGCTCCGTATGCCACGTCAAACTGGCTGACACTGACGGCGGCGGTGCACAAATGCTGCGCAGCTAGCGCCATTCGACGGCCAACACCGCGGTTCCTGGTGTGTCCGCTGTGCCGTGCGTGTGATCATTGCTTGTACAGCCCTCTCGCAGTGTCCGGAACAAGTATGGTGGGTCTGACACACCGGTGTCAATGTGTTCTTTTTTCCATTTCCAGGAGTGTAGTTGCAGTTTTAGGACGCCTAAAGCTCGTGCCTTACCTTCTCCCGTGTGCTGCTCTCGAGATGAGCTCACTGACCAGGGCATAGGACTTCAACGTGGGGAGTAGCATTCGCTGTCGGAGCTGTTAAATAATCGCAGTGGCGTTACTCAAGTGTTCACTGTCCTGCCATGTTATGTGATACGATGAACTGCGTACCTCATAATTATATCCTCTCGGACCTCCTTTTGCCCGGCTTAGTGCAGAAACTCGACGTGTCATGGACCCAACAAATTGTTGGAAGTCCCCTGCAGTGATATTGAACCATGCTGACCGTATAGCCATCCACAACTGCCAATGTGTTGACAGTGCAAGAGTTCGTACACGAGCTCACCTCTCGCTTATATCCCATGAATGTTCGATGGCATTCATGTAGACTGATCTGGGTGGCCAAATCATTCGCTCGAACTTTCCAGAATGTTCTTCAAATCAATCGCTACCAACTCAACCTGTGGTGCTATGACATGGCGCATTGTCGTCCATAAAAAAACTCATCGTTGAAGGGCTTCAAATGGTCTCCACGTAGCCAGACATAACCGTTTCGAGTCAACTATCGGTTCAGTTCGACCATAGGACCCTTTACATTTCGTGTAAACACAGCCCATACCATTATAGATCCAGTACCAGCTTTCAGAGCGCGTTCTTGACAACTTGGGTACATGGCTTCATGGGATTTGCACCACACTCGAACAATACCATCAGTTCTTACCAACTGAAATCGGGACTCGTCATGCTAGGCCACGGTCCAACCGATATGGTCACAAGCCCAGGAGAGTGTTGCAGCCGATGTTGAGCTGTTAGCAAAGGCCCTCGCGTCGGATGGCTGCTGCCATAGCCCATTAATGTCAGATTTCGCCGCACTGTCCTACCGGATACTTTCGTTGTACATCCCACATCGATTTCTGATAGTTATTTCATGCAGTGTTGCCTGTCTGTTATCACTGACAACTCTACGCAAACGCCGCTGCTCTCGGTCTACAAGTGAAGGCCGTCGGTCATAGTGTTGTTCGTGTTGAGAGGTAATGTCTGAAATTTGATATTCCCGGCACACTTTTTACCACGTGGACCTCGGAATATTGAATCCGCTAACGATTTCTGAAATGGAATATCCAATGCAAGTCTGTCAACTCCCGTCATGCAGCCGTAATCACGTCTGAAACCTTTTCATATGAATCACCTGAGTACAAATGACAGCTCCGCCACTGCACTGCCCTTTTATACCTTGTGTAAGCAACACCACCGCCATCTGTACATGTGCACATTGCTATCCCATGACTTTTGTCACCTCAGTGTAAAGTGGTATGCAATTGAGACTGTCGAATGAACCTGACAAATGACAATTTTCACAAAACTAAAAAGTACTGAAAATTACCGAAGACTACTTTTAGAAACGAACATTCTTGGTGAGCCTATGTCTTTTAGTGTGGGAAAGGTTTCTGAGGAACAGTAACAAAAGTTGCTACCAAGTAATTATAATAGCGAGCCAAAGAATCCAAGGTGGGAAATCCGCTAGGGGAGGCATGATCGCAGTGAGCGACACTTGGATGCAGGGATTCGTGAGAGACACTTACACTTGATAGCATCACCTCTTGCGAGGCACTTCAGTTTTTACCGAGAGGTCGTGCGTGTGTTTGGTTATGGACACACACGACGACTGTTTGTGAACTTTATTGCTGCTAGTTTCAGAGGCCGTATTCCACTTGGCCGGGGCTTGCACACTTGACTGTTGCTGACAAAGTTCCCTCTTCCCCTGGAACACAGAGTGCACACCACGCCAATGGCTGGTGCTGCCTACAGACAAGACATTGTCGGGCGGCAAGCACTGTATCACTCCAGTGAAAACCCACATGCCAATTTTCAGTAATAACTAAAGCTCAGGAAAGGCGACCCTGAGATTTTCGTTAACATAGTAGGCATACTGCTGTTTCTTATTGTGGTATGTGATAGAACGATATTAGCCATATCAGAGTGAGCTTTGTAAAGAGTAATTGAAATCAGTCTAGCAACGGTTCAAAATAATTGTAGTGTGTTAAAACGAAAGCAATTATAATACACTCTGTTTATGCTCCAGGTGAAGAACCTTAGCTTTTATTTGTCCTTAACTGCAGGTGCCACACTCATCTGCTATTACTTGAGAATTAATGACGGTAACTAACTTTAACAAGCTTCTCAGTGTTAGGCTGAACAAATACCATCACTGCTTAAATAAACGTCCAATATGGGACTAATTAATCCATCTCCACAATATATATTAGTACCAGTTACTCTGCGGCCAACGACCAAAGCCCATGAGAAACTTTTTTTTTCATTTCAAGAATCAGATTGTACTAACCTAAGTTCTTAGCTACAGAGTCTGTAGAGTGACCAAGCAAGGAGACACAATGGTTAAAACACCTCCTGGAGGCACTGTTTTCCATAATTTTTTGAAATCACTTTAGGCGAATGACGACATTTTTACTGACTTCCTTCGCCGTCTTAGCACGATGGTGAGGACTTCATTTCAAATAACCTCTTTGTCAAAGGCGTTCTACGCTCTAAGCTACATCGCCTCGAGAATGTCTCTGTAACCGCCACTGAAGTTGAGAAACATTACCTGAAGTCAAAACGTCAATACTGTTTCTACCTCACGTCCATAGCGAGTCACTCGATAGACTGCAAGCACACTTAACAAAAAATTTGTCACCTCCAGAAGGTGTCTTGCTAATACTGTGTAACACGGCCCCTATAGTAGATATTTGCCTGATTTAGGTGGTAAAGAGACTTCGCGATCTTCTTCAGGTTTGCCATTGCCATCTGAAGTCACTCATGATTAGATCTTGTAGAGTTATCATATTACGGGGATGTCCATCGTTAAGTTTCACACGCTGTTCCAAACAACACTAGACATTTTCTTCGACATTAAGATTGGCTATTTTGGGGCGCCAGTCTAGGTGCAGTAAGGTATTCGTCAAACCAGGAACGTATGTATGCAGTCCAATGAAAACTGCTGTTGCCATCTTGGAAGAAATGGAAGAGCAACACTTGGTCACCGATAATGTTGAAACATACATCCTGTTTCAAGTTCACGATAACCTGTACGAGTGATTCGAAGTCATAGTATGGATAAACAACCACAAAATATCACAGAACTGCTTGCTGCTTAAAGTACACTCTCCACACACTGAGGGTGGACACTTCATTGAATCTCCGGTGCACTCGTTGCGGTACATCGTTTGATAAGAAGCAAAACGCAACACATCTGACCACGCTACCCGCCTCTGTTCAGCTATTGTCCAGTTTCTGCCTTGTTTGGTCCATCGAAGACGTGCAGCTTTCTGTAACACCGTCAGCGGTGACCTTTCGCGAGGCACCCACCTGGAAAATGACGCGTGTGGAGGCGAGCGATTTAGCCACCTGTAGTTGGTATGAGGAGCTGAATCTGATTACTTGGGTGGGTATGAATCCGTACGACGAGGACGCCGCGCGGCCATCCCAGGCGACCTCTGGTGCAGAGACAACGAGCAGCGTACTAGCAGAATGCTACCTTGTTTATTTAATGAACAAACCTCTGTTTGTAATTATTGTGATTGGTTTTAGTGTGTCCGAATATTTATAACATTACTTTATTTAAATATTGTTGCACTATTTTAGTTTAGTCAGGGATGTATAGGTGATGGATTCTGGGTGGTGAATAGCCGCTATAAGATTTTAAGTTTTGAGGACACTTTACGGTTAGATCTTGAAGCGGACGCTTGGACGTTCGTTCTGGACGAAGGCAGACCTGTCTGTGGTACCGTGTGGTTTTTGATGCAGTAGGTGATAGATTCTACGTAGTGAACGGCCGCTACCATACTTTCTCGAGGGACTTTACATTTCAAGAGATCCGAGTGTACTACAGATTAGGACTCTAACATTTCCCGCTTGTATTACGGATCTGAGGTCAGGCAGAATATGTGTTACTATTCTTTCTATCGCATGTGTTAATTTGTAAATCATCATGTTGAACTTTGAACTGTTCTAAACTGGTCAATATTTCATGTATTGTGATCACGAAATAGTCTTAGTTTTCACGTATGTTTGATGACTATTTGTTTAGGGGATTTTGCTACCATTCTCGTAACGCTCTCGGTGT
>NW_026063049.1:0-33131 GCF_023897955.1 Schistocerca gregaria | reverse complement strand
ACCATTAGTAGTTTCCGATGCACATCTGGAGGCATTCCATAATCTGTGAACTATCAGAGTATGGATGAAACACAGTAATTGCATCGGGATTGAAGACAACAGTCAATATGCGCACTTTCCACCATGGGAGTAATGTCTCTAACAGTCTACGCTTTGATCGTTCCCTGGAAGACCAGTAGTAGCTTCCGATTAACATCTGGAGGTATTCTGTAATCTGTGGACTATCAGAGTGTTGATGAAACACAGAAATTGCATTGGGATTGAAGACAACAGTCACCATGCGCACTTTCCACCATGGGAGTAATGTCCCAAACAGTCTACGCTTTGATCGTTCCCTGGAAGACCAGTAGTAGCTTCCGATTAACATCTGGAGGTATTCTGTAATCTGTGGACTCTCAGAGTGTTGATGAAACACAGAAACTGCATCGGGATTGAATACAACAATCACCATGCGCACTTTCCTCCATGGGAGGTATGTCTCAAACAGTCTACGCTTTGATCGTTCCCTGGAAGACCAGTAGTAGTTTCTGATGCACATTTGGTGGCATTCTGTAATCTGTGGACTATCAGAGTGTTGATGAAACACAGAAATTGCATCGTGATTGAATACAACAGTCACCATCGACACTTTCCTCCATGGGAGTAATGTCTGAAATAGTCTACGCTTGGATCGTTCCCTTATCATTTAGCTACAAAATAGCAGGTCAGCAACTGGAAGTAGTTAATTCCATAAATTATCTGGGAGTACTCATTAGGAGTGATTTAAAATGGAATGATCATATAAAGTTGATCGTAGGTAAAGCAGATGCCAGACTGAGATTCATTGGAAGAATCTTAAGGAAATGCAATCCGACAACAAAGGAAGTAGGTTACATTACGCTTGTTCGCCCAATGCTTGAATACTGCTCAGCAGTGTTTGATCCGCACCAGGTAGGGTTGATAGAAGAGATAGAGAAGATCCAACAGAGAGCAGCGCGCTTCGTTACAGGATCATTTAGTAATTGCGAAAGCGTTACGGAGATGATAGGTAAACTCCAGTGGAAGACTCTGCAGGAGAGACGCTCAGTAGCTCGGTACGGGCTTTTGTTAAAGTTTCAAGAACATACCTTCACCGAAGAGTCAAGCAGTATATTGCTCCCTCCTACGTATATCTCGCGAAGAGACCATGAGGATAAAATCAGAGAGATTAGAGCCCACACAGAAGCATACCGACAATCCTTCTTTCCACGTACAGTACGAGACTGGAATAGAAGGGAGAACCGATAGAGGTACTCAGGGTACCCTCCGCCACACACCGTCAGGTGGCTTGCGGAGTATGGATGTAGATGTAGAAGTAGATGTAGTAGTTTCCGATGCACATCTCGTGGCATTCTGTAATCTGTGGACTATCAGAGTGTTGATGAAACACAGAAAATGCATCGGGATTGAATACAACAGTCACCATGCGCACTTTCCTCCATGGGAGTAACTCTCAAACAGTCTACGCTTTGATCGTTCCCTGGAAGACCAGTAGTAGTTTCCGAATCACATCTGGTAGCATTCTGTAATCTGTGGACTATCAGAGTGTTGATGAAACACAGAAATTTCATTCGGATTAAATACAACAGTCACCATGCGCACTTTCCTCCATGGGAGTAATTCTCAAACAGTCTACGCTTTGATCGTTCCCTCGAAGACCAGTAGTAGTTTCCCATGCACATCGTGAGGCATTCTGTAATCTGTGGACTATCAGAGTGTTGATGAAACACAGAAATTGCATCAGGATTGAATACTACATTCACCATGCGCACTTTCCTCCATGGGAGTAATGTCTCAAACAGTCTACGCTTTGATCGTTCCCTGGAAGACCATTAGTAGTTTCCGATGCTCATCTGGAGGCATTCTGTAATCTGTGGAGTATCAGAGTGTTGATGAAACACAGAAATTGCATCGGGATTGAATACAACAGTCACCATGCGCGTTTTCCTCCATGGGAGTAATTCTCAAACAGTCTACGCTTTGATCGTTCCCTGAAGACCAGTGGTAGTTTCCGATGCACATCTGGTGGCATTCTGTAATCTGTGGACTATCAGAGTGTTGATGAAACACAGAAATTTCTTCCGGATTGAATACAACAGTCCCCATGCGCACTTTCCTCCATGGGAGTAATTCTCAAACAGTCTACGCTTTGATCGTTCCATGGAAGACCAGTAGTAGTTTCCGATGCACATCTGGATGCTTTCCGTAATCTGTGGACTATCAGAGTGTTGATGAAACACAGAAATTGCATCGGGATTGAATACAACAGTCACCATGCGCACTTTCCTCCATGGGAGTAATGTCTCAAACAGTCTACGCTTTGATCGTTCCCTGGAAGACCAGTAGTAGCTTCCGATTAACATCTGGAGGTATTCTGTAATCTGTGGACTATCAGAGTGTTGATGAAACACAGAAATTGCATCGGGATTGAAGACAACAGTCACCATGCGCACTTTCCGCCGTGGGAGTAATGTCCCAAACAGTCTACGCTTTGATCGTGCCCTGGAAGACCAGTAGTTGTTTCCGATGCACATCGGGAGGCATTCTGTAATCTGTGGACTATCAGAGTGTTGATGAAACACAGAAATTGCATCAGGATTGAATACTACAGTCACCATGCGCACTTTCCTCCATGGGAGTAATGTCTCAAACAGTCTACGCTTTGATCGTTCCCTGGAAGACCATTAGTAGTTTCCGATGCACATCGTGAGGCATTCTGTAATCTGTGGAGTATCAGAGTGTTGATGAAACACAGAAATTGCATCGGGATTGAATACAACAGTCACCATGCGCATTTTCCTCCATGGGAGTAATTCTCAAACAGTCTACGCTTTGATCGTTCCCTGGAAGACCAGTAGTAGTTTGCGATGCACACATGGTGGTATTCTGTAATGCGTAGACTATCAGAGAGTTGATGAAACACAGTAATTGCATCGGGATTCAATACAACAGTCACCATGCGCACTTTCCTCCATGGGAGTAATGTCTCTAACAGTCTGCGCTTCGATCGTTCCCTGGAAGACCAGTAGTATTTTCCGTTGCACATCTGGAGGCTTTCTGTAATCTGTGGACTATCAGAGTGTTGATGAAACACAGAAATTGCTTCGGGATTGAATACAACAGTCTCCATGCGCAGTTTCCTCCATGGGAGTAATGTCTCAACAGTCTACGCTTTGATCGTTCCCTGGAAGACCAGTAGTAGTTTCCGATGCACATCTGGATGCTTTCCGTAATCTGTGGACTATCAGAGTGTTGATGAAACACAGAAATTGCATCGGGATTGAACACAACAGTCACCATGCGCACTTTCCTCCATGGGAGTAGTGTCTCAAACAGTCTACGCTTTGATCGTTCCCTGGAAGACCAGTAGTAGCTTCCGATTAACATCTGGAGGCATTCTGTAATCTGTGGAGTATCAGAGTGTTGATGAAACACAGAAATTGCATCGGGATTGAATACAACAGTCACCATGCGCGTTTTCCTCCATGGGAGTAATTCTCAAACAGTCTACGCTTTGATCGTTCCCTGGAAGACCAGTAGTAGTTTCTGATGCACATCTGGTGGCATTCTGTAACCTGTGGACTATCAGAGTGTTGATGAAACACAGAAATTGCATCGGGATTGAATACAACAGTCACCATCCACACTTTCCTCCATGGGAGTAATGTCTGAAACAGTCTACGCTTGGATCGTTCCCTTATCATTTAGCTACAAAATAGCAGGTCAGCAACTGGAAGTAGTTAATTCCATAAATTATCTGGGAGTACTCATTAGGAGTGATTTAAAATGGAATGATCAAATAAAGTTGATCGTCGGTAAAGCAGATGCCAGACTGAGATTCATTGGAAGAATCTTAAGGAAATGCAATCCGACAACAAAAGAAGTAGGTTACAGTACGCTTGTTCGCCCAATGCTTGAATACTGCTCAGCAGTGTTTGATCCGCACCAGGTAGGGTTGATAGAAGAAATAGAGAAGATCCAACGGAGAGCAGCGCCCCTCGTTACAGGATCATTTAGTAATTGCGAAAGCGTTACGGAGATGATAGATAAACTCCAGTGGAAGACTCTGCAGTAGAGACGCTCAGTAGCTCGGTACGGGCTTTTGTTAAAGTTTCGAGAACATACCTTCACCGAATAGTCAAGCAGTATATTGCTCCCTCCTACGTATACCTCGTGAAGAGACCATGAGGATAAAATCACAGAGATTAGAGCCCACACAGAAGCATACCGACAATCCTTCTTTCCACGTACAATACGAGACTAGAATAGAAGGGAGAACCGATAGAGGTACTCAGGGTACCCTTCGCCACACACCGTCAGGTGGCTTGCGGAGTATGGATGTAGAAGTAGATGTAGATGTAGTAGTTTCCGAAGCACATGTCGTGGCTTTCTGTAATCTGTGGACTATCAGAGTGTTGATGAAACACAGAAAATGCATCGAGGTTGAATACAACAGTCACCATGCGCACTTTCCTCCATGGGAGTAACTCTCAAACAGTCTACGCTTTGATCGTTCCCTGGAAGACCAGTAGTAGTTTCCGAATCACATCTGGTAGCATTCTGTAATCTGTGGACTATCAGAGTGTTGATGAAACAGAGAAATTTCTTCCGGATTGAATACAACAGTCACCATGCGCACTTTCCTCCATGGGAGTAATTCTCCAACAGCCTACGCTTTGATCGTTCCCTGGAAGACCAGTAGTAGTTTCCGATGCACATCTGGTGGCATTCTGTAATCTGTGGACAATCAGAGTGTTGATGAAACACAGAAATTGCATCGGGATTGAAAACAACAATCTCCATGCGCACTTTCCTCAACGGGAGGTATGTCTCAAACAGTCTACGCTTTGATCGTTCCCTGGAAGACCAGTAGTAGTTTCCGATGCACATCTGGTGGCATTCTGTAATCTGTGGACTATCAGAGTGTTGATGAAAATCAGAAATTGCATCGGGATTGAATACAACAGTCACCATCCGCACATTACTCCATGGGAGTAATGTCTGAAACAGTCTACGCTTGGATCGTTCCCAGGAAGACCAGTAGTAGTTTCCGATGCACATCTCGTGGCATTCTGTAATCTGTGGACTATCAGAGTGTTAATGAAACACAGAAAATGCATCGGGATTGAATACAACAGTCACCATGCGCACTTTCCTCCATGGGAGTAAATCTCAAACAGACTACGATTTGATCGTTCCCTGGAAGACCAGTAGTAGTTTCCGATGCACAT
Organism: Schistocerca gregaria; assembly: GCF_023897955.1. Taxonomy (NCBI): domain Eukaryota; kingdom Metazoa; phylum Arthropoda; class Insecta; order Orthoptera; family Acrididae; genus Schistocerca; species Schistocerca gregaria. Next base: position 27,882 of record NW_026063049.1, on the reverse strand, counting down.
CTGGTAGCATTCTGTAATCTGAGGACTATCAGAGTGTTGATGAAACACAGAAATTTCATCCGGATTGAATACAACAGTCACCATGCGCACATTCCTCCACGGGAGGTATGTCTCAAACAGTCTACGCTTTGATCGTTCCCTGGAAGACCAGTAGTAGTTCCCGATGCACATCTGGTGGCATTCTGTAATCTGTAGACTATCAGAGTGCTGATGAAACACAGAAATTGCATCGGGGTTGAATACAACAGTCACCATGCGCACTTTCCTCCATGCTAGTAATGTCTCTAACAGTTGTCACTTTGATCGTTCCCTGGAAGACCAGTAGTAGTTTCCGACGCACATCTGGGAGCTTTCTGCGATCTGTGGACTATCAGAGTGTTGATGAAACGCAGAAATTGCATCGGGATTGAATACAACAGTCACCATGCCCACTTTCCTCCATGGGAGTAATTCTCGAACAGTCTATGCTTTGATCGTTCCCTGGAAGACCAGTAGTAGTTTCCGATGCACATCTGGTGGCATTCTGTAATCTGTGGACTATCAGAGTGTTGATGAAACACAGAAATGGCTTCGGGATTGAACACAACAGTCACCATCCGCACTTTCCTCCATGGGAGTAATGTCTGAAACAGTCTACGTTTTGATCGTTCCCTGGAAGACCAGTAGTAGTTTCCGATGCACATCTCGTGGCATTCTGTAATCTGTGGACTATCACAGTGTTGATGAAACACAGAAAATGCATCGCGATTGAATACAACAGTCACCATGCGCACTTTCCTCCATGCGAGTAATGTCTCAAAGAGTTTACGCTTTGATCGTTTTCTGGAAGACCAGTAGTAGTTTCCGATGCACATCTGGAGGCATTCTGTAATCTGTGGACTATTAGAGTGTTGATGAAACACAGAAATTGCATCGGGATTGAATACAATAGTCACCATGCGCACTTTCCTCCACGGGAGTAATGTCTCAAACAATCTACGCCTTTGATCGTTCCCTGGAAGACCAGTAGTAGTTTGCGATGCACATATGGTGGTATTCTGTAATGCGTAGACTATCAGAGAGTTGATGAAACACAGTAATTGCATCGGGATTCAATACAACAGTCACCATGCGCACTTTCCTCCATGGGAGTAATGTCTCTAACAGTCTGCGCTTCGATCGTTCCCTGGAAGACCAGTAGTATTTTCCGTTGCACATCTGGAGGCTTTCTGTAATCTGTGGACTATCAGAGTGTTGATGAAACACAGAAATTGCTTCGGGATTGAATACAACAGTCTCCATGCGCAGTTTCCTCCATGGGAGTAATGTCTCAACAGTCTACGCTTTGATCGTTCCCTGGAAGACCAGTAGTAGTTTCCGATGCACATCTGGATGCTTTCCGTAATCTGTGGACTATCAGAGTGTTGATGAAACACAGAAATTGCATCGGGATTGAACACAACAGTCACCATGCGCAATTTCCTCCATGGGAGTGTCTCAAAGAGTCTACGCTTTGATCGTTCCCTGGAAGACCAGTAGTAGCTTCCGATTAACATCTGGAGGTATTCTGTAATCTGTGGACTATCAGAGTGTTGATGAAACACAGAAATTGCATCGGGATTGAAGACAACAGTCACCATGCGCACTTTCCACCATGGGAGTAATGTCTCAAACAGTCTACGTTTTGATCGTTCCCTGGAAGACCAGTAGTAGTTTCCGATGCACATCTGGATGCTTTCCGTAATCTGTGGACTGTCAGAGTGTTGATGAAACACAGAAATTGCATCGGGATTGAATACAACAGTCACCATGCGCACTTTCCTCCATGGGAGTAATGTCCCAAACAGCCTACGCTTTGATCGTTCCCTGGAAGACCAGTAGTAGCTTCCGATTAACATCTGGAGGTATTCTGTAATCTGTGGACTATCAGAGTGTTGATGAAACACAGAAATTGCATCGGGATTGAAGACAACAATCACCAAGCGCACTTTCCGCCATGGGAGTAATGTCCCAAACATTCTATGCTTTGATCGTGCCCTGGAAGACCAGTAGTTGTTTCCGATGCACATCGGGAGGCATTCTGTAATCTGTGGACTATCAGAGTGTTGATGAAACACAGAAATTGCATCAGGATTGAATACTACATTCACCATGCGCACTTTCCTCCATGGGAGTAATGTCTCAAACAGTCTACGCTTTGATCGTTCCCTGGAAGACCATTAGTAGTTTCCGATGCTTATCTGGAGGCATTCTGTAATCTGTGGAGTATCAGAGTGTTGATGAAACACAGAAATTGAATCGGGATTGAATACAACAGTCACCATGCGCATTTTCCTCCATGGGAGTAATTCTCAAACAGTCTACGCTTCGATCGTTCCCTGGAAGACCAGTAGAAGTTTCCGATGCACATCTGGCGGCATTCTGTAATCTGTGGACTATCAGAGTGTTGATGAAACATAGAAACTGCATCGGGATTGAATACAACAATCACCATGCGCACTTTCCTCCACGGGAGGTATGTCTCAAACAGTCTACGCTTTGATCATTCCCTGTATGACCAGTAGTAGTTTCAAATGCACATCTGGTGGCATTCTGTAATCTGTGGACTAACAGAGTGTTGATGAAACACAGAAATTGCATCGGGATTGAATACAACAGTCACCATCCGCACTTTCCTCTATGGGAGTAATGTCTGAAACAGTCTACGCTTGGATCGTTCCCTTATCATTTAGCTACAAAATAGCAGGTCAGCAACTGGAAGTAGTTAATTCCATAAATTATCTGGGAGTACTCATTAGGAGTGATTTAGAATGGAATGATCATATAAAGTTGATCGTCGGTAAAGCAGATGCCAGACTGAGATTCATTGGAAGAATCTTAAGGAAATGCAATCCGACAACAAAGGAAGTTGGTTACAGTACGCTTGTTCGCCCAATGCTTGAATACTGCTCAGCAGTGTGGGATCCGCACCAGGTAGGGTTGATAGAAGAGATAGAGAAGATCCAACGGAGAGCCGCGCTTCGTTACAGGATCATTTAGTAATTGCGAAAGCGTTACGGAGATGATAGATAAACTCCAGTGGTGACGCTGCAGGAGAGACGCTAAGTAGCTCGGTACGGGCTTTTGTTAAAGTTTCGGGAACATACCTTCACCGAATAGTCAAGCAGTATATTGCTCCCTCCTACGTATACCTCGCGAAGAGACCATGAGGATAAAATCAGAGAGATTAGAGCCCACACAGAAGCATACCGACAATCCTTCTTTCCACGTACAATACGAGACTGGAATAGAAGGGAGAACCGATAGAGGTACTCAGGGTACCCTCCGCCACACACCGTCAGGTGGCTTGCGGAGTATGGATGTAGATGTAGATGTAGATGTAGTAGTTTCCGATGCACATCTCGTGGCATTCTGTAATCTGTGGACTATCAGAGTGTTGATGAAACACAGAAAATGCATCGGGATTGAATACAACAGTCATCATGCGCACTTTCCTCCATGGGAGTAACTCTCAAACAGTCTACGCTTTGATCGTTCCCTGGAAGACCAGTAGTGGTTTCCGAATCACATCTGGTGGCATTCTGTAATCTGTGGACTATCAGAGTGTTGATGAAAATCAGAAATTGCATCGGGATTGAATACAACAGTCACCATGCGCACTTTACTCCATGGGAGTAATGTCTGAAACAGTCTACGCTTTGATCGTTCCCAGGAAGACCAGTAGTAATTTCCGATGCACATCTCGTGGCATTATGTAATCTGTGGACTATCAGAGTGTTGATGAAACACAGAAATTGCATCGGGGTTGAATACAACAGTCACCATGCGCACTTTCCTCCATGCTAGTAATGTCTATAACAGTTGTCGCTTTGATCGTTCCCTGGAAGACCAGTAGTAGTTTCCGACGCACATCTGGAGGCTTTCTGTGATCTGTGGACTATCAGAGTGTTGATGAAACACAGAAATTGCATCGGGATTGAATACAACAGTCACCATGCGCACTTTCCTCCATGGGAGTAATTCTCAAACAGTCTATGCTTTGATCGTTCCCTGGAAGACCAGTAGTAGTTTCCGATGCACATCTGGTGGCATTCTGTAATCTGTGGACTATCAGAGTGTTGATGAAACACAGAAATTGCATCGGGATTGAACACAACAGTCACCATCCGCACTTTCCTCCATGTGGGTAATGTCTGAAACAGTCTACGTTTTGATCGTTCCCTGGAAGACCAGTAGTAGTTTCCGATGCACATCTCGTGGGATTCTGTAATCTGTGGACTATCAGAGTGTTGATGAAACACAGAAAATGCATCGCGATTGAATACAAGAGTCACCATGCGCACTTTCCTCCATGGGAGTAATGTCTCAAAGAGTTTACGCTTTGATCGTTTTCTGGAAGACCAGTAGTAGTTTCCGATGCACATCTGGAGGCATTCTGTAATCTGTGGACTATCAGAGTGTTGATGAAACACAGAAATTTCATCCGGAATGAATACAACAGTCACCATGCGCACTTTCCTTCATGGGAGTAATTCTCAAACAGTCTATGCTTTGATCGTTCCCTGGAAGACCAGTAGTAGTTTCCGATGCACATCTGGTGGCATTCTGTAATCTGTGGACTATCAGAGAGTTGATGAAACACAGAAATTGCATCGGGAATGAATACAACAGTCACCAGGCGCACGTTCCTCCACGGGAGGTATGTCTCTAACAGTCTACGCTTTGATCGTTCCCTGGAAGACCAGTAGTAGTTTCCGATGCACATCTGGTGGCATTCTGTAATCTGTGGACTATCAGAGTGTTGATGAAACACAGAAATTGCATCGGGATTGAACACAACAGTCACCATCTGCACTTTCCTCCATGGGAGTAATGTCTGAAACAGTCTATGCTTGGATCGTTCCCTTATCATTTAGCTACAAAATAGCAGGTCAGCAGCTGGAAGTAGTTAATTCCATAACTTATCTGGGAGTACTCATTAATAGTGATTTAAAATGGAATGATCATATAAAGTTGATCGTCGGTAAAGCAGATGCCAGACTGAGATTCATTGGAAGAATCTTAAGGAAATGCAATCCGACAACAAAGGAAGTAGGTTACAGTACGCTTGTTCGCCCAATGCATGAATACTGCTCAGCAGTGTGGGATCCGGACCAGTTAGGGTTGATAGAAGAGATAGAGAAGATCCAACGGAGAGCAGCGCGCTTCGTTACAGGATCATTTAGTAATTGCGAAAGCGTTACGGAGATGATAGATAAACTCCAGTGGAAGACTCTGCAGGAGAGACGCTCAGTAGCTCGGTACGGGCTTTTGTTAAAGTGTCGAGAACATACCTTCACCGAATAGTCAAGCAGTATATTGCTCCCTCCTACGTATACCTCGCGAAAAAACCATGAGGATAAAATCAGAGAGATTAGAGCCCACACAGAAGCATACCGACAATCCTTCTTTCCACGTACAATACGACACTGGAATAGAAGGGAGAACCGATAGAGGTACTCAGGGTACCCTCCGCCACACACCGTCAGGTGGCTTGCGGAGTATGGATGTAGATGTAGATGTAGATGTAGTAGTTTCCGATGCACATCTCGTGGCATTCTGTAATCTGTGGACTATCAGAGTGTTGATGAAACACAGAAATTGCATCGGGATTGAATACAACAATCACCATGCGCACTTTCCTCCACGGGAGGTATGTCTCAAACAGTCTACGCTTTGATCGTTCCCTGGAAGACCAGTAGTAGTTTCCGATGCACATCTGGTGGCATTCTGTAATCTGTGGACTATCAGAGTGTTGATGAATATCAGAAATTACATCGGGATTAAATACAACAGTCACCATCCGCACTTTACTCCATAGGAGTAATGTCTGAAACAGTCTACGCTTGGATCGTTCCCAGGAAGACCAGTAGTAGTTTCCGATGCACATCTGGTGGCATTCTGTAATCTGTAGACTATCAGAGTGTTGATGAAACACAGAAATTGCATCGGGGTTGAATACAACAGTCACCATGCGCACTTTCCTCCATGCTAGTAATGTCTCTAACAGTTGTCGCTTTGATCGTTCCCTGGAAGACCAGTAGTAGTTTCCGACGCACATCTGGAGGCTTTCTGTGATCTGTGGACTATCAGAGTGTTGATGAAAAACAGAAATTGCATCGGGATTGAATACAACAGTCATTATGCGCACTTTCCTCCATGGGAGTAATTCTCAAACAGTCTATGCTTTGATCGTTCCCTGGAAGACCATTAGTAGTTTCCGATGCACATCTGGTGGCATTCTGTAATCTGTGGACTATCAGAGTGTTGATGAAACACAGAAATTGCATCGGGAATGAATACAACAGTCAACATGTGCACGTTCCTCCACGGGAGGTATGTCTCTAACAGTCTACGCTTTGATCGTTCCCTGGAAGACCAGTAGTAGTTTCCGATGCCCATCTGGTGGCATTCTGTAATCTGTGGACTATCAGAGTGTTGATGAAACACAGAAATTGCTTCAGGATTGAACACAACAGTCACCATCCGCACTTTCCTCCATGGGAGTAATGTCTCAAACAGTCTACGTTTTGATCGTTCGCTGGAAGACCAGTAGTAGTTTCCGATGCACATCTCGTGGCATTCAGTAATCTGTGGACTATCAGAGTGTTGATGAAACACAGAAAATGCATCGCGATTGAATACAACAGTCACCATGCGCACTTTCCTCCATGGGAGTAATGTCTCAAAGAGTTTACTCTTTGATCGTTTTCTGGAAGACCAGTAGTAGTTTCCGATGCACATCTGGAGGCATTCTGTAATCTGTGGATTATTAGAGTGTTGATGAAACACAGAAATTGCATCGGGATTGAGTACAATAGTCACCATGCGCACTTTCCTCCACGGGAGTAATGTCTCAAACAATCTACGCCTTTGATCGTTCCCTGGAAGACCAGTAGTAGTTTGCGATGCACATATGGTGGCATTCTGTAATGCGTAGACTATCAGAGAGTTGATGAAAAACAGTAATTGCATCGGGATTCAATACAACAGTCACCATGCGCACTTTCCTCCATGGGAGTAATGTCTCTAACAGTCTGCGCTTTGATCGTTCCCTGGAAGACCAGTAGTATTTTCCGTTGCACATCTGGAGGCTTCCTGTAATCTGTGGACTAGCAGAGTGTTGATGAAACACAGAAATTGCTCGGGATTGAATACAACAGTCTCCATGCGCAGTTTCCTCCATGAGAGTAATGTCTCAAACAGTCTACGCTTTGATCGTTCCCTGGAAGACCAGTAGTAGTTTCCGATGCACATCTGGATGCTTTCCGTAATCTGTGGAATATCAGAGTGTTGATGAAACACAGAAATTGCATCGGGATTGAATACAACAGTCACCATGCGCACTTTCCTCCATGGGAGTAGTGTCTCAAACAGTCTACGCTTTGATCGTTCCCTGGAAGACCAGTAGTAGCTTCCGATTAACATCTGGAGGTATTCTGTAATCTGTGGACTACCAGAGTGTTGACGAAACACAGAAATTCCATCGGGATTGAAGACAACAGTCACCATGCGCACTTTCCACCATGGGAGTAATGTCCCAAACAGTCTACGCTTTGATCGTTCCCTGGAAGACCAGTAGTTGTTTCCGATGCACATCGGGAGGCATTCTGTAATCTGTGGACTATCAGAGTGTTGATGTAACACAGAAATTGCATCGTGATTGAATACTACATTCACCATGCGCACTTTCCTCCATGGGAGTAATGTCTCAAACAGTCTACGCTTTGATCGTTCCCTGGAAGACCATTAGTAGTTTCCGATGCACATCTGGAGGCATTCTGTAATCTGTGGAGTATCAGAGTGTTGATGAAACACAGAAATTTCATCCGGATTGAATACAACAGTCACCATGCGCACTTTCCTCCGCGGGAGTAATGTCCCAAACAGTCTCCGCTTTGATCGTTCCCTGGAAGACCATTAGTAGTTTCCGATGCACATCTGGAGGCATTCCGTAATCTGTGGACTATCAGAGTGTTGATGAAACACAGAAATTGCATCGTGATTGAATACAACAGTCACCATGCGCACATTCCTAAACGGGAGTAATGTCTCAAACAATCTACGCTTAGATCGTTCCCTGGAAGACAAGTAGTAGTTTCCGATGCACATCTGGTGGCATTCTGTAATCTGTAGACTATCAGAGTTTTGATGAAACACAGAAATTGCATCGGGATTGAGTACAACAGTCACCATGCGCACTTTCCTACATGCTAGTAATGTCTCTAACAGTTGTCGCTTTGATCGTTCCCTGGAAGACCAGTAGTAGTTTCCGACGCACATCTGGAGGTCTTCTGTGATCTGTGGACTATCAGAGTGTTGATGAAACTCAGAAATTGCATCGGGATTGAATACAACAGTCACCATGCGCACTTTCCTCCATGGGAGTAATTCTCAAACAGTCTACGCTTTGATCGTTCCCTGGAAGACCAGTAGTAGTTTCCGATGCACATCTGGTGGCATTCTGTAATCTGTGGACTATCAGAGTGTTGATGAAACACAGAAGTTGCATCGGGAATGAATACAACAGTCAACATGCGCACGTTCCTCCACGGGAGGTATGTCTCTAACAGTCTACGCTTTGATCGTTCCCTGGAAGACCAGTAGTAGTTTCCGATGCACATCTGGTGGCATTCTGTAATCTGTGGACTATCAGAGTGTTGATGAAACACAGAAATTGCATCGGGATTGAATACAACAGTCACCATGCGCACTTTCCTCCATGGGAGTAATTCTCAAACAGTCTACGCTTTGATCGTTCCCTGGAAGACCAGTAGTAGCTTCCGATTAACATCTGGAGGTATTCTGTAATCTGTGGACTATCAGAGTGTTGATGAAACATACAAATTGCATCGGGATTGAAGACAACAGTCACCATGCGCACTTTCCACCATGGGAGTAATGTCCCAAACAGTCTACGCTTTGATCGTTCCCTGGAAGACCAGTAGTTGTTTCCGATGCACATCGGGAGGCATTCTGTAATCTGTGGACTATCAGAGTGTTGATGAAACACAGAAATTTCATCCGGATTGAATACAACAGTCACCATGCGCACTTTCCTCCATGGGAGTAATTCTCCAACCGTCTACGCTTTGTTCGTTCCCTGGATGTCCAGTAGTAGTTTCCGATGCACATCTGGTGGCATTCTGTAATCTGTGGACTATCAGAGTGTTGATGAAACACAGAAATTGCATCGGGATTGAATACAACAATCACAATGCGCATTTTCCTCCACGGGAGGTATGTCTCAAACAGTCTACGCTTTGATCGTTCCCTGGAAGACCAGTAGTAGTTTCCGATGCACATCTGGTGGCATTCTGTAATCTGTGGATTATCAGAGTGTTGATGAAAATCAGAAATTGCATCGCGATTGAATACAACAGTCACCATCCGCACTTTACTCCATGGGAGTAATGTCTGAAACAGTCTACGCTTGGAACGTTCCCAGGAAGACCAGTAGTATTTTCCGATGCACATCTGGTGGCGTTCTGTAATCTGTAGACTATCAGTGTGTTGATGAAACACAGAAATTGCATCGGGGTTGAATACAACAGTCACCATGCGCACTTTCCGCCATGCTAGTAATGTCTCTAATAGTTGTCGCTTTGATCGTTCCCTGGAAGACCAGTAGTAGTTTCCGACGCACATCTGGAGGCTTTCTGTGTTCTGTGGACTATCAGAGTGTTGATGAAACACAGAAATTGCATCGGGATTGAATACAACAGTCACCATGCGCACTTTCCTCCATGGGAGTAACTCTCAAACAGTCTACGCTTTGATCGTTCCCTGGAAGACCAGTAGTAGTTTCCGAATCACATCTGGTAGCATTCTGTAATCTGTGGACTATCAGAGTGTTGATGAAACACAGAAATTTCATCCGGATTGAATACAACAGTCACCATGCGCACTTTCCTTCATGGGAGTAATTCTCCAACCGTCTACGCTTTGATCGTTCCCTGGAAGACCAGTAGTAGTTTCCGATGCACATCTGGTGGCAATCTCTAATCTGTGGACTATCAGAGTGTTGATGAAACACAGAAATTGCATCGGGATTGAATACAACAATCACCATGCGCACTTTCCTCCACGGGAGGTATGTCTCTAACAGTCTACGCTTTGATCGTTCCCTGGAAGACCAGTAGTAGCTTCCGATGCCCATCTGGTGGCATTCTGTAATCTGTGGACTATCAGAGTGTTGATGAAACACAGAAATTGCACCAGGATTGATCACAACAGTCACCATCCGCACTTTCCTCCATGGGAGTAATGTCTGAAACAGTCTATGTTTTGATCGTTCCCTGGAAGACCAGTAGTAGTTTACGATGCACATCTCGTGGCATTCAGTAATCTGTGGACTATCAGAGTGTTGATGAAACACAGAAATTGCTTCGGGATTGAATACAACAGTCTCCATGCGCAGTTTCCTCCATGGGAGTAAGGTCTCAAACAGTCTACGCTTTGATCGTTCCCTGGAAGACCATTAGTAGTTTCCGATGCACATCTGGAGGCATTCCGTAATCTGTGGACTATCAGAGTGTTGATGAAACACAGAAATTGCATCGGGATTGAATACAACAGTCACCATGCGCACATTCCTAAACGGGAGTAATGTCTCAAACAATCTACGCTTTGATCGTTCCCTGGAAGACAAGTAGTAGTTTCCGATGCACATCTGGTGGCATTCTGTAATCTGTAGACTATCAGAGTGTTGATGAAACACAGAAATTGCATCGGGATTGAATACAACAGGCACCATGCGCACTTTCCTCCATGCTAGTAATGTCGCTAACAGTTGTCGCTTTGATCGTTCCCTGGAGGACCAGTAGTAGATTCCGACGCACAGCTGGAGGCTTTCTGTGATCTGTGGACTATCAGAGTGTTGATGAAACACAGAAATTGCATCGGGATTGAATACAACAGTCACCATGCGCACTTTCATCCATGGGATTAATTCTCAAACAGTCTATGCTTTGATCGTTCCCTGGAAGACCAGTAGTAGTTTCCGATGCACATCTGGTGGCATTCTGTAATCTGTGGACTATCAGAGTGTTGATGAAACACAGATATTGCATCGGGAATAAATACAACAGTCAACATGCGCACGTTCCTCCTCGGGAGGTATGTCTCTAACAGTCTACGCTTTGATCGTTCCCTGGAAGACCAGTAGTAGTTTCCGATGCACATCTGGTGGCATTCTGTAATCTGTGGACTATCAGAGTGTTGATGAAACACAGAAATTGCATCGGGATTGAACACAACAGTCACCATCCGCACTTTCCTCCATGGGAGTAAAGTGTGAAACATTCTACGTTTTGATCGTTCCCAGGAAGACCAGTAGTAATTTAGGATGCACATCTCGTGGCATTCTGTAATCTGTGGACAATCAGAGTGTTGATGAAACACAGAAAATGCATCGCGATTGAATACAACAGTCTCCATGCGCAGTTTCCTCCATGGGAGTTATGTCTCAAACAGTCTACGCTTTGATCGTTCCCTGGAAGACCAGTAGTAGTTTCCGATGCACATCTGGATGATTTCCTTAATCTGTGGACTATCAGAGTGTTGATGAAACACAGAAATTGCATCGGGATTGAATACAACAGTCACCATGCGCACTTTCCTCCATGGGAGTAGTGTCTCAAACAGTCTACGCTTTGATCGTTCCCTGGAAGACCAGTAGTAGCTTCCGATTAACATCTGGAGGTATTCTGTAATCTGTGGACTATCAGAGTGTTGATGAAACACAGAAATTGCATCGGGATTGTATACAACAGTCACCATGCGCATATTCCACCGCGGGAGTAATGTCTCAAACAATCTACGCCTTTGATCGTTCCCTGGAAGACCAGTAGTAGTTTGCGATGCACATATGGTGGCATTCTGTAATGCGTAGACTATCAGAGTGTTGATGAAACACAGTAATTGCATCGGGATTGAATACAACAGTCACCATGCGCACTTCCTCCATGGGAGTAATGTCTCAAACATTCTGCGCTTTGATCGTTCCCTGGAAGACCATTAGTAGTTTCCGATGCACATCTGGAGGCATTCTGTAATCTGTGGAGTATCAGAGTGTTGATGAAACACAGAAATTTCATCCGGATTGAATACAACAGTCACCATGCGCACTTTCCTCCGCGGGAGTAATGTCTCAAACAATCTACGCCTTTGATCGTTCCCTGGAAGACCAGTGGTAGTTTGCGATGCACATATGGTGGCATTCTGTAATGCGTAGACTATCAGGGTGTTGATGAAACACAGCAACTGCATCGGGATAGAATACAACAGTCACCATGCGCACATTCCTCCACGGGAGTAATGTCTCAAACAATCTTCGCTTTGATCGTTCCCTGGAAGACAAGTAGTAGCTTCCGATGCACATCTGGTGCCATTCTGTAATCTGTAGACTATCAGAGTGTTGATGAAACATACAAATTGCATCGGGATTGAAGACAACAGTCACCATGCGCACTTTCCACCATGGGAGTAATGTCCCAAACAGTCTACGCTTTGATCGTTCCCTGGAAGACCAGTAGTTGTTTCCGATGCACATCGGGAGGCATTCTGTAATCTGTGGACTATCAGAGTGTTGATGAAACACAGAAATTTCATCCGGATTGAATACAACAGTCACCATGCGCACTTTCCTCCATGGGAGTAATTCTCCAACCGTCTACGCTTTGTTCGTTCCCTGGATGTCCAGTAGTAGTTTCCGATGCACATCTGGTGGCATTCTGTAATCTGTGGACTATCAGAGTGTTGATGAAACACAGAAATTGCATCGGGATTGAATACAACAATCACAATGCGCATTTTCCTCCACGGGAGGTATGTCTCAAACAGTCTACGCTTTGATCGTTCCCTGGAAGACCAGTAGTAGTTTCCGATGCACATCTGGTGGCATTCTGTAATCTGTGGATTATCAGAGTGTTGATGAAAATCAGAAATTGCATCGCGATTGAATACAACAGTCACCATCCGCACTTTACTCCATGGGAGTAATGTCTGAAACAGTCTACGCTTGGAACGTTCCCAGGAAGACCAGTAGTATTTTCCGATGCACATCTGGTGGCGTTCTGTAATCTGTAGACTATCAGTGTGTTGATGAAACACAGAAATTGCATCGGGGTTGAATACAACAGTCACCATGCGCACTTTCCGCCATGCTAGTAATGTCTCTAATAGTTGTCGCTTTGATCGTTCCCTGGAAGACCAGTAGTAGTTTCCGACGCACATCTGGAGGCTTTCTGTGTTCTGTGGACTATCAGAGTGTTGATGAAACACAGAAATTGCATCGGGATTGAATACAACAGTCACCATGCGCACTTTCCTCCATGGGAGTAACTCTCAAACAGTCTACGCTTTGATCGTTCCCTGGAAGACCAGTAGTAGTTTCCGAATCACATCTGGTAGCATTCTGTAATCTGTGGACTATCAGAGTGTTGATGAAACACAGAAATTTCATCCGGATTGAATACAACAGTCACCATGCGCACTTTCCTTCATGGGAGTAATTCTCCAACCGTCTACGCTTTGATCGTTCCCTGGAAGACCAGTAGTAGTTTCCGATGCACATCTGGTGGCAATCTCTAATCTGTGGACTATCAGAGTGTTGATGAAACACAGAAATTGCATCGGGATTGAATACAACAATCACCATGCGCACTTTCCTCCACGGGAGGTATGTCTCTAACAGTCTACGCTTTGATCGTTCCCTGGAAGACCAGTAGTAGCTTCCGATGCCCATCTGGTGGCATTCTGTAATCTGTGGACTATCAGAGTGTTGATGAAACACAGAAATTGCACCAGGATTGATCACAACAGTCACCATCCGCACTTTCCTCCATGGGAGTAATGTCTGAAACAGTCTATGTTTTGATCGTTCCCTGGAAGACCAGTAGTAGTTTACGATGCACATCTCGTGGCATTCAGTAATCTGTGGACTATCAGAGTGTTGATGAAACACAGAAATTGCTTCGGGATTGAATACAACAGTCTCCATGCGCAGTTTCCTCCATGGGAGTAAGGTCTCAAACAGTCTACGCTTTGATCGTTCCCTGGAAGACCATTAGTAGTTTCCGATGCACATCTGGAGGCATTCCGTAATCTGTGGACTATCAGAGTGTTGATGAAACACAGAAATTGCATCGGGATTGAATACAACAGTCACCATGCGCACATTCCTAAACGGGAGTAATGTCTCAAACAATCTACGCTTTGATCGTTCCCTGGAAGACAAGTAGTAGTTTCCGATGCACATCTGGTGGCATTCTGTAATCTGTAGACTATCAGAGTGTTGATGAAACACAGAAATTGCATCGGGATTGAATACAACAGGCACCATGCGCACTTTCCTCCATGCTAGTAATGTCGCTAACAGTTGTCGCTTTGATCGTTCCCTGGAGGACCAGTAGTAGATTCCGACGCACAGCTGGAGGCTTTCTGTGATCTGTGGACTATCAGAGTGTTGATGAAACACAGAAATTGCATCGGGATTGAATACAACAGTCACCATGCGCACTTTCATCCATGGGATTAATTCTCAAACAGTCTATGCTTTGATCGTTCCCTGGAAGACCAGTAGTAGTTTCCGATGCACATCTGGTGGCATTCTGTAATCTGTGGACTATCAGAGTGTTGATGAAACACAGATATTGCATCGGGAATAAATACAACAGTCAACATGCGCACGTTCCTCCTCGGGAGGTATGTCTCTAACAGTCTACGCTTTGATCGTTCCCTGGAAGACCAGTAGTAGTTTCCGATGCACATCTGGTGGCATTCTGTAATCTGTGGACTATCAGAGTGTTGATGAAACACAGAAATTGCATCGGGATTGAACACAACAGTCACCATCCGCACTTTCCTCCATGGGAGTAAAGTGTGAAACATTCTACGTTTTGATCGTTCCCAGGAAGACCAGTAGTAATTTAGGATGCACATCTCGTGGCATTCTGTAATCTGTGGACAATCTGAGTGTTGATGAAACACAGAAAATGCATCGCGATTGAATACAACAGTCTCCATGCGCAGTTTCCTCCATGGGAGTTATGTCTCAAACAGTCTACGCTTTGATCGTTCCCTGGAAGACCAGTAGTAGTTTCCGATGCACATCTGGATGATTTCCTTAATCTGTGGACTATCAGAGTGTTGATGAAACACAGAAATTGCATCGGGATTGAATACAACAGTCACCATGCGCACTTTCCTCCATGGGAGTAGTGTCTCAAACAGTCTACGCTTTGATCGTTCCCTGGAAGACCAGTAGTAGCTTCCGATTAACATCTGGAGGTATTCTGTAATCTGTGGACTATCAGAGTGTTGATGAAACACAGAAATTGCATCGGGATTGTATACAACAGTCACCATGCGCATATTCCACCGCGGGAGTAATGTCTCAAACAATCTACGCCTTTGATCGTTCCCTGGAAGACCAGTAGTAGTTTGCGATGCACATATGGTGGCATTCTGTAATGCGTAGACTATCAGAGTGTTGATGAAACACAGTAATTGCATCGGGATTGAATACAACAGTCACCATGCGCACTTCCTCCATGGGAGTAATGTCTCAAACATTCTGCGCTTTGATCGTTCCCTGGAAGACCATTAGTAGTTTCCGATGCACATCTGGAGGCATTCTGTAATCTGTGGAGTATCAGAGTGTTGATGAAACACAGAAATTTCATCCGGATTGAATACAACAGTCACCATGCGCACTTTCCTCCGCGGGAGTAATGTCTCAAACAATCTACGCCTTTGATCGTTCCCTGGAAGACCAGTGGTAGTTTGCGATGCACATATGGTGGCATTCTGTAATGCGTAGACTATCAGGGTGTTGATGAAACACAGCAACTGCATCGGGATAGAATACAACAGTCACCATGCGCACATTCCTCCACGGGAGTAATGTCTCAAACAATCTTCGCTTTGATCGTTCCCTGGAAGACAAGTAGTAGCTTCCGATGCACATCTGGTGCCATTCTGTAATCTGTAGACTATCAGAGTGTTGATGAAACACAGAAATTGCATCGGGATTGAATACAACAGTCACCATGCGCACTTTCCTCCATGCTAGTAATGTCTCTAACAGTTGTCGCTTTGATCGTTCCCTGGAAGACCATTAGTAGTTTCCGACCCACTTCTGGAGGCTTTCTGTGATCTGTGGACTATCAGAGTGTTGATGAAAATCAGAAATTGCATCGGGATTGAATACGACAGTCACCATCCGCACTTTCCTCCATGGGAGTAATTCTCCAACCGTCTACGCTTTGATCGTTCCCTGGAAGACCAGTAGTAGTTTCCGAATCACATCTGGTAGCATTCTGTAATCTGTGGACTATCAGAGTGTTGATGAAAATCAGAAATTGCATCGGGATTGAATACAACAGTCACCATCCGCACTTTACTCGATGGGAGTAATGTCTGAAACAGTCTACGCTTGGAACGTTCCCAGGAAGACCAGTAGTAGTTTCCGATGCACATCTGGTGGCGTTCTGTAATCTGTAGACTATCAGTGTGTTGATGAAACACAGAAATTGCATCGGGGTTGAATACAACAGTCACCATGCGCACTTTCCGCCATGCTAGTAATGTCTCTAATAGTTGTCGCTTTGATCGTTCCCTGGAAGACCAGTAGTAGTTTCCGACGCACATCTGGAGGCTTTCTGTGTTCTGTGGACTATCAGAGTGTTGATGAAACACAGAAATTGCATCGGGATTGAATACAACAGTCACCATGCGCACTTTCCTCCATGGGAGTAACTCTCAAACAGTCTACGCTTTGATCGTTCCCTGGAAGACCAGTAGTAGTTTCCGAATCACATCTGGTAGCATTCTGTAATCTGTGGACTATCAGAGTGTTGATGAAACACAGAAATTTCATCCGGATTGAATACAACAGTCACCATGCGCACTTTCCTTCATGGGAGTAATTCTCCAACCGTCTACGCTTTGATCGTTCCCTGGAAGACCAGTAGTAGTTTCCGATGCACATCTGGTGGCAATCTCTAATCTGTGGACTATCAGAGTGTTGATGAAACACAGAAATTGCATCGGGATTGAATACAACAATCACCATGCGCACTTTCCTCCACGGGAGGTATGTCTCTAACAGTCTACGCTTTGATCGTTCCCTGGAAGACCAGTAGTAGCTTCCGATGCCCATCTGGTGGCATTCTGTAATCTGTGGACTATCAGAGTGTTGATGAAACACAGAAATTGCACCAGGATTGATCACAACAGTCACCATCCGCACTTTCCTCCATGGGAGTAATGTCTGAAACAGTCTATGTTTTGATCGTTCCCTGGAAGACCAGTAGTAGTTTACGATGCACATCTCGTGGCATTCAGTAATCTGTGGACTATCAGAGTGTTGATGAAACACAGAAATTGCTTCGGGATTGAATACAACAGTCTCCATGCGCAGTTTCCTCCATGGGAGTAAGGTCTCAAACAGTCTACGCTTTGATCGTTCCCTGGAAGACCATTAGTAGTTTCCGATGCACATCTGGAGGCATTCCGTAATCTGTGGACTATCAGAGTGTTGATGAAACACAGAAATTGCATCGGGATTGAATACAACAGTCACCATGCGCACATTCCTAAACGGGAGTAATGTCTCAAACAATCTACGCTTTGATCGTTCCCTGGAAGACAAGTAGTAGTTTCCGATGCACATCTGGTGGCATTCTGTAATCTGTAGACTATCAGAGTGTTGATGAAACACAGAAATTGCATCGGGATTGAATACAACAGGCACCATGCGCACTTTCCTCCATGCTAGTAATGTCGCTAACAGTTGTCGCTTTGATCGTTCCCTGGAGGACCAGTAGTAGATTCCGACGCACAGCTGGAGGCTTTCTGTGATCTGTGGACTATCAGAGTGTTGATGAAACACAGAAATTGCATCGGGATTGAATACAACAGTCACCATGCGCACTTTCATCCATGGGATTAATTCTCAAACAGTCTATGCTTTGATCGTTCCCTGGAAGACAAGTAGTAGTTTCCGATGCACATCTGGTGGCATTCTGTAATCTGTGGACTATCAGAGTGTTGATGAAACACAGATATTGCATCGGGAATAAATACAACAGTCAACATGCGCACGTTCCTCCTCGGGAGGTATGTCTCTAACAGTCTACGCTTTGATCGTTCCCTGGAAGACCAGTAGTAGTTTCCGATGCACATCTGGTGGCATTCTGTAATCTGTGGACTATCAGAGTGTTGATGAAACACAGAAATTGCATCGGGATTAAACACAACAGTCACCATCCGCACTTTCCTCCATGGGAGTAAAGTGTGAAACATTCTACGTTTTGATCGTTCCCAGGAAGACCAGTAGTAATTTAGGATGCACATCTCGTGGCATTCTGTAATCTGTGGACAATCAGAGTGTTGATGAAACACAGAAAATGCATCGCGATTGAATACAACAGTCTCCATGCGCAGTTTCCTCCATGGGAGTTATGTCTCAAACAGTCTACGCTTTGATCGTTCCCTGGAAGACCAGTAGTAGTTTCCGATGCACATCTGGATGATTTCCTTAATCTGTGGACTATCAGAGTGTTGATGAAACACAGAAATTGCATCGGGATTGAATACAACAGTCACCATGCGCACTTTCCTCCATGGGAGTAGTGTCTCAAACAGTCTACGCTTTGATCGTTCCCTGGAAGACCAGTAGTAGCTTCCGATTAACATCTGGAGGTATTCTGTAATCTGTGGACTATCAGAGTGTTGATGAAACACAGAAATTGCATCGGGATTGTATACAACAGTCACCATGCGCATATTCCACCGCGGGAGTAATGTCTCAAACAATCTACGCCTTTGATCGTTCCCTGGAAGACCAGTAGTAGTTTGCGATGCACATATGGTGGCATTCTGTAATGCGTAGACTATCAGAGTGTTGATGAAACACAGTAATTGCATCGGGATTGAATACAACAGTCACCATGCGCACTTCCTCCATGGGAGTAATGTCTCAAACATTCTGCGCATTGATCGTTCCCTGGAAGACCATTAGTAGTTTCCGATGCACATCTGGAGGCATTCTGTAATCTGTGGAGTATCAGAGTGTTGATGAAACACAGAAATTTCATCCGGATTGAATACAACAGTCACCATGCGCACTTTCCTCCGCGGGAGTAATGTCTCAAACAATCTACGCCTTTGATCGTTCCCTGGAAGACCAGTGGTAGTTTGCGATGCACATATGGTGGCATTCTGTAATGCGTAGACTATCAGGGTGTTGATGAAACACAGCAACTGCATCGGGATAGAATACAACAGTCACCATGCGCACATTCCTCCACGGGAGTAATGTCTCAAACAATCTTCGCTTTGATCGTTCCCTGGAAGACAAGTAGTAGCTTCCGATGCACATCTGGTGCCATTCTGTAATCTGTAGACTATCAGAGTGTTGATGAAACACAGAAATTGCATCGGGATTGAATACAACAGTCACCATGCGCACTTTCCTCCATGCTAGTAATGTCTCTAACAGTTGTCGCTTTGATCGTTCCCTGGAAGACCATTAGTAGTTTCCGACCCACTTCTGGAGGCTTTCTGTGATCTGTGGACTATCAGAGTGTTGATGAAAATCAGAAATTGCATCGGGATTGAATACGACAGTCACCATCCGCACTTTCCTCCATGGGAGTAATTCTCCAACCGTCTACGCTTTGATCGTTCCCTGGAAGACCAGTAGTAGTTTCCGAATCACATCTGGTAGCATTCTGTAATCTGTGGACTATCAGAGTGTTGATGAAAATCAGAAATTGCATCGGGATTGAATACAACAGTCACCATCCGCACTTTACTCGATGGGAGTAATGTCTGAAACAGTCTACGCTTGGAACGTTCCCAGGAAGACCAGTAGTAGTTTCCGATGCACATCTGGTGGCGTTCTGTAATCTGTAGACTATCAGTGTGTTGATGAAACACAGAAATTGCATCGGGGTTGAATACAACAGTCACCATGCGCACTTTCCGCCATGCTAGTAATGTCTCTAACAGTTGTCGCTTTGGTCGTTCCCTGGAAGACTAGTAGTAGTTTCCGACGCACATCTGGAGGCTTTCTGTGTTCTGTGGACTATCAGAGTGTTGATGAAACACAGAAATTTCATCCGGATTGAATACAACAGTCACCATGCGCACTTTCCTCCATGGGAGTAACTCTCAAACAGTCTACGCTTTGATCGTTCCCTGGAAGACCAGTAGTAGTTTCCGATGCACATCTGGTAGCATTCTGTAATCTGTGGACTATCAGAGTGTTGATGAAACACAGAAATTTCATCCGGATTGAATACAACAGTCACCATGCGCACTTTCCTCCATGGGAGTAATTCTCCAACCGTCTACGCTTTGATCGTTCCCTGGAAGACCAGTAGTAGTTTCCGATGCACATCTAGTGGCAATCTGTAATCTGTGGACTATCAGAGTGTTGATGAAAGACAGAAATTGCATCGGGATTGAATGCAACAATCACCATGCGCACTTTCCTCCACGGGAGGTATGTCTCTAACAGTCTACGCTTTGATCGTTCCCTGGAAGACCAGTAGTAGTTTCCGATGCCCACCTTGTGGCATTCTGTAATCTGTGGACTATCAGAGTGTTGATGAAACACAGAAATTGCATCAGGATTGATCACAACAGTCACCATCCGCACTTTCCTCCATGGGAGTAATGTCTGAAACAGTCTACGTTTTGATCGTTCCCTGGAAGACCAGTAGTAGTTTACGATGCACATCTCGTGGCATTCAGTAATCTGTGGACTATCAGAGTGTTGATGAAACACAGAAAATGCATCGCGATTGAATACAACAGTCACCATGCGCACTTTCCTCCATGGGTGTAATGTCTCAAAGAGTTTACGGTTTGATCGTTCCCTGGAAGACCAGTAGTATTTTCCGTTGCACATCTGGAGGCTTTCTGTAATCTGTGGACTATCAGAGTGTTGATGAAACACAGAAATTGCTTCGGGATTGAATACAACAGTCACCATGCGCACTTTCCACCATGGGAGTAATGTCCCAAACAGTCTACGCTTTGATCGTTCCCTGGAAGACCAGTAGTTGTTTCCGATGCACATCGGGAGGCATTCTGTAATCTGTGGACTATCAGAGTGTTGATGTAACACAGAAATTGCATCGTGATTGAATACCACATTCACCATGCGCACTTTCCTCCATGGGAGTAATGTCTCAAACAGTCTACGCTTTGATCGTTCCCTGGAAGACCATTAGTAGTTTCCGATGCACATCTGGAGGCATTCCGTAATCTGTGGACTATCAGAGTGTTGATGAAACACAGAAATTGCATCGGGATTGAATACAACAGTCACCATGCGCACTTTCATCCATGGGATTAATTCTCAAACAGTCTATGCTTTGATCGTTCCCTGGAAGACCAGTAGTAGTTTCCGATGCACATCTGGTGGCATTCTGTAATCTGTGGACTATCAGAGTGTTGATGAAACACAGAAATTGCATCGGGAATAAATACAACAGTCAACATGCGCACGTTCCTCCACGGGAGGTATGTCTCTAACAGTCTACGCTTTGATCGTTCCCTGGAAGACCAGTAGTAGTTTCCGATGCACATCTGGTGGCATTCTGTAATCTGTGGACTATCAGAGTGTTGATGAAACACAGAAATTGCATCGGGATTGAACACAACAGTCACCATCCGCACTTTCCTCCATGGGAGTAATGTGTGAAACATTCTACGTTTTGATCGTTCCCTGGAAGACCAGTAGTAGTTTAGGATGCACATCTCGTGGCATTCTGTAATCTGTGGACAATCAGAGTGTTGATGAAACACAGAAAATGCATCGCGATTGAATACAACAGTCTCCATGCGCAGTTTCCTCCATGGGAGTAATGTCCCAAACAGTCTACGCTTTGATCGTTCCCTGGAAGACCAGTAGTTGTTTCCGATGCACATCGGGAGGCATTCTGTAATCTGTGGACTATCAGAGTGTTGATGTAACACAGAAATTGCATCGTGATTGAATACCACATTCACCATGCGCACTTTCCACCATGGGAGTAATGTCCCAAACAGTCTACGCTTTGATCGTTCCCTGGAAGACCAGTAGTTGTTTCCGATGCACATCGGGAGGCATTCTGTAATCTGTGGACTATCAGAGTGTTGATGTAACACAGAAATTGCATCGTGATTGAATACCACATTCACCATGCGCACTTTCCTCCATGGGAGTAATGTCTCAAACAGTCTACGCTTTGATCGTTCCCTGGAAGACCATTAGTAGTTTCCGATGCACATCTGGAGGCATTCCGTAATCTGTGGACTATCAGAGTGTTGATGAAACACAGAAATTGCATCGGGATTGAATACAACAGTCACCATGCGCACTTTCATCCATGGGATTAATTCTCAAACAGTCTATGCTTTGATCGTTCCCTGGAAGACCAGTAGTAGTTTCCGATGCACATCTGGTGGCATTCTGTAATCTGTGGACTATCAGAGTGTTGATGAAACACAGAAATTGCATCGGGAATAAATACAACAGTCAACATGCGCACGTTCCTCCACGGGAGGTATGTCTCTAACAGTCTACGCTTTGATCGTTCCCTGGAAGACCAGTAGTAGTTTCCGATGCACATCTGGTGGCATTCTGTAATCTGTGGACTATCAGAGTGTTGATGAAACACAGAAATTGCATCGGGATTGAACACAACAGTCACCATCCGCACTTTCCTCCATGGGAGTAATGTGTGAAACATTCTACGTTTTGATCGTTCCCTGGAAGACCAGTAGTAGTTTAGGATGCACATCTCGTGGCATTCTGTAATCTGTGGACAATCAGAGTGTTGATGAAACACAGAAAATGCATCGCGATTGAATACAACAGTCTCCATGCGCAGTTTCCTCCATGGGAGTTATGTCTCAAACAGTCTACGCTTTGATCGTTCCCTGGAAGACCAGTAGTAGTTTCCGATGCACATCTGGATGATTTCCGTAATCTGTGGACTATCAGAGTGTTGATGAAACACAGAAATTGCATCGGGATTGAATACAACAGTCACCATGCGCACTTTCCTCCATGGGAGTAGTGTCTCAAACAGTCTACGCTTTGATCGTTCCCTGGAAGACCAGTAGTAGCTTCCGATTAACATCTGGAGGTATTCTGTAATCTGTGGACTATCAGAGTGTTGATGAAACACAGAAATTGCATCGGGATTGTATACAACAGTCACCATGCGCATTTTCCTCCGCGGGAGTAATGTCTCAAACGATCTACGCCTTTGATCGTTCCCTGGAAGACCAGTAGTAGTTTGCGATGCACATATGGTGGCATTCTGTAATGCGTAGACTATCAGAGTGTTGATGAAACACAGTAATTGCATCGGGATTGAATACAACAGTCACCATGCGCACTTTCCTCCATGGGAGTAATGTCTCAAACATTCTGCGCTTTGATCGTTCCCTGGAAGACCAGTAGTATTTTCCGTTGCACATCTGGAGGCTTTCTGTAATCTGTGGACTATCAGAGTGTTGATGAAACACAGAAATTGCTTCGGGATTGAATACAACAGTCTCCATGCGCAGTTTCCTCCATGGGAGTGATGTATCAAACAGTCTACGCTTTGATCGTTCCCTGGAATACCAGTAGTTGTTTCCGATGGACATCTGGATGCTTTCCGTAATCTGTGGACTATCAGAGTGTTGATGAAACACAGAAATTGCATCGGGATTGAATACGTCACCATGCGCACTTTCCTCCATGGGAGTAATGTCTCAAACAGTCTACGATTTGATCGTTCCCTGGAGGACCAGTAGTAGCTTCCGATTAACATCTGGAGGTATTCTGTAATCTGTGGACTATCAGAGTGTTGATGAAACACAGAAATTGCATCGGGATTGAAGACAACAGGCACCATGCGCACTTTCCACCATGGGAGTAATGTCCCAAACAGTCTACGCTTTGATCGTTCCCTGGAAGACCAGTAGTTGTTAACGATGCACATCGGGAGGCATTCTGTAATCTGTGGACTATCAGAGTGTTGATGAAACACAGAAATTACATCGTGATTGAATACTACATTCCCCATGCGCACTTTACTCCATGGGAGTAATGTCTCAAACAGTCTACGCTTTGATCGTTCCCTGGAAGACCATTAGTAGTTTCCGATGCACATCTGGAGGCATTCTGTAATCTGTGGAGTATCAGAGTGTTGATGAAACACAGAAATTGCATCTGGATTGAATACAACAGTCACCATGCGCACTTTCCTCCATGGGAGTAATTCTCAAACAGGCTACGCTTTGATCGTTCCCTGGAAGACCAGTAGTAGTTTCCGATGCACATCTGGTGGCATTCTGTAATCTGTGGACTATCAGAGTGTTGATGAAACACAGAAAATGCATCGCGATTGAATACTACATTCACCATGCGCACTTTCCTCCATGGGAGTAATGTCTCACACAGTCTACGTTTTGATCGTTCCCTGGAAGATCATTAGTAGTTTCCGATGCACATCTGGAGGCATTCTGTAATCTGTGGACTATCAGAGTGTTGATGAAACACAGAAATTGCATCGGGATTGAATACAACAGTCACCATCCGCACTTTCCTCCATGGGAGTAATGTCTGAAACAGTCTACGCTTGGATCGTTCCCTTATCATTTAGCTACAAAATAGCAGGTAAGCAATTGGAAGTAGTTAATTCAATAAACTATCTGGGAGTACTCATTAGGAGTGATTTAAAATGGAATGATCATATAAAGTTGATTTTCGTCAAAGCAGATGCCAGACTGAGATTCATTGGAAGAATCTTAAGGAAATGCAATCCGACAACAAAGGAAGTAGGTTACAGTACGCTTGTTCGCCCAATGCTTGAATACTGCTCAGCAGTGTGGGATCCGCACCAGGTAGGGTTGATAGAAGAGATAGAGAAGATCCAACGGAGAGCAGCCCGCTTCGTTACTGGTTCATTTAGTAATTGCGAAAGCGTTATGGAGATGATAGATAAATTCCAGTGGAAGACTCTGCAGGAGAGACGCTCAGTAGCTCGGTATGGGCTTTTGTTAAAGTTTCGAGAACATACCTTCACCGAATAGTCAAGCAGTATATTGCTCCCTCCTACGTATATCTCGCGAAGAGACCATGAGGATAAAATCAGAGAGATTAGAGCCCACACAGAAGCATACCGACAATCCTTCTTTCCACGTACAATACGAGACTGGAATAGAAGGGAGAACCGATAGAGGTACTCAGGGTACCCTCCGCCACACACCGTCAGGTGGTTTGCGGAGTATGGATGTAGATGTAGATGTAGATGTAGTTGTTTCCGATGCACATCTCGTGGCATTCTGTAATCTGTGGACTATCAGAGTGTTGATGAAACACAGATAATGCATCGGGATTGAATACAACAGTCACCATGCGCACTATCCTCCATGGAAGTAACTCTCAAACAGTCTACGCTTTGATCGTTCCCTGAAAGACCAGTAGTAGTTTCCGAATCACATCTGGTAGCATTCTGTAATCTGTGGACTACCAGAGTGTTGATGAAACACAGAAATTTCATCCGGATTGAATACAACAGTCACCATGCGCACTTTCCTCCATGGGAGTAATTCTCAAACAGTCTACGCTTTGATCGTTTCCTGGAAGACCAGTAGTAGTTTCCGATGCACATCTGGTGGCATTCTGTAACCAGTGGACTATCAGAGTGTTGATGAAACACAGAAATTGCATCGGGATTGAATACAACAATCACCATGCGCACTTTCCTCCACGAGAGGTATGTCTCAAACAGTCTACGCTTTGATCGTTCCCTGGAAGACCAGTAGTAGTTTATGATGCACATCTGGTGGCAATCTGTAATCTGTGGACTATCAGAGTGTTGACGAAACACAGAAATTGCATCGGGATTGAATACAACAATCACAATCCGCACTTTACTCCATGGGAGTAATGTCTGAAACAGTCTACGCTTTGATCGTTCCCTGGAAGACCAGTAGTAGTTTCCGATGCACATCTGGAGGTATTCTGTAATCTGTAGACTATGAGAGTGTTGATGAAACACTGAATTTGCATCGGGATTGAATACAACAGTCACCATGCGCACTTTCCTCCATGGGAGTAACTCTCAAACAATCTACGCTTTGATCGTTCCCTGGAAGATCAGTAGTAGTTTCCGATGCACATGTGGTAGCATTCTGTAATCTGTGGACTATCAGAGTGTTGATGAAACACAGAAATTTAATCCGGATTGAATACAACAGTCACCATGCGCACATTCCTCCACGGGAGGTTTGTCTCAAACAGTCTACGCTTTGATCGTTCACTGGAAGACCAGTAGTAGTTTCCGATGCACATCTGGAGGTATTCTGTAATCTGTAGACTATGAGAGTGTTGATGAAACACAGAAATTGCATCGGAATTTGTAGACAACAGTCACCATGCGCACTTTCCACCATGGGAGTAATGTCCCAAACAGTCTACGCTTTGATCGTTCCCTGGAAGACCATTAGTAGTTTCCGATGCACATCTCGTGGCATTCTGTAATCTGTGGACTATCAGAGTGTTGATGAAACACAGAAAATGGATCGCGATTGAATACAACAGTCACCATGCGCACTTTCCTCCATGGGAGTAATGTCTCAAAGAGTTTACGATTTGATCGTTTTCTGGAAGACCAGTAGTAGTTTCCGATGCACATCTGGAGGCATTCTGTAATCTGCGGACTATTAGAGTGTTGATGAAACACAGAAATTGCATCGGGAATGTATACAACAATCACCATGCGCACTTTCCTCCGCGGGAGTAATGTCTCAAACAAACTACGGCTTTGATCGTTCCCTGGAAGACCAGTAGTAGTTTGCGACGCACATATGGTGGCATTCTGTAATGCGTAGACTATCCGAGTGTTGATGAAACACAGAAATTGCATCGTGATTGAATACTACATTCACCATGCGCACTTTCCTCCATGGGAGTAATGTCTCAAACAGTCTACGCTTTGATCGTTCCCTGGAAGACCATTAGTAGTATCCGATGCACATCTGGAGGCATTCTGTAATCTGTGGAGTATCAGTGTGTTAATGAAACACAGAAATTTCATCCGGATTGAATACAACAGTCACCATGCGCATTTTCCTCCACGGGAGGTATGTCTCTAACAGTCTACGCTTTGATCGTTCCCTGGAAGACCAGTAGTAGTTTCCGATGCACATCTGGTGGCATTCTGTAATCTGTGGACTATCAGAGTGTTGATGAAACACAGAAATTGCATCGGGATTGAACACAACAGTCACCATCCGCACTTTCCTCCATGGGAGTAATGTCTCAAAGAGTCTACGCTTTGATCGTTCCCTGGAAGACCAGTAGTAGCTTCCGATTAACATCTCGAGGTATTCTGTAATCTGTGGACTATCAGAGTGTTGATGAAACACAGAAATTGCATCGGGATTGAAGACAACAGTCACCATGCGCACTTTCCACCATGGGAGTAATGTCCCAAACAGTCTCCGCTTTGATCGTTCCCTGGAAGACCAGTAGTAGTTTCCGATGCACATCTGGTGGCATTCTGTAATCTGTGGACTATCAGAGTGTTGATGAAACACAGAAATTGCATCGGGATTGAATACAACAATCACCATGCGCACTTTCCTCCATGGGAGTAACTCTCAAACAATCTACGCTTTGATATTTCCCTGGAAGACCAGTAGTAGTTTCCGATGCACATCTGGTAGCATTCTGTAATCTGTGGACTATCAGAGTGTTGATGAAACACAGAAATTTCATCCGGATTGAATACAACAGTCACCATGCCCACATTCCTCCACGGGAGGTTTGTCCCAAACAGTCTACGCTTTGATCGTTCCCTG
>NW_026063048.1:0-34600 GCF_023897955.1 Schistocerca gregaria | reverse complement strand
AAATCCAAGTGCTGTTGTTTGGAGAGCACATCGGTTACGTGTCAGATGTGTAGCCAAGCAGTAATGGGTCGCCATATTTGCAAATATTAGAAGCTAATATGAAGTGTTGTCAGCTGAAGTCTGATGACGCAGGCGACCGTAAGGCCGAAGTACGCAAGAGTACCGCTTGGCCGCGCCTCTTTAGCTCAGTGATAGAGCATGGCTCTAATAAACAAGGTGTCGTAACTTCCATCCTCACAGGAGAAAGATGAATTTTGGAAATCAGTAGCGCGTCGTGGCCCTATAGCAAACAGTATCTGTGATGACGAACAATTAGCGACAGGCTTTTTTTTTAAGAATTACTCTCAGATGTGATTAAGGCGAATGGCGCAGATAAAGCATTTGACAAAGCAGTACAGCATAAAGTGGGACGAGGCAGTCTGAATTATATTTTATAGAAGTATTTCTCACATATCTCAGAGCCTCTCGCGGTCGTCGTCGTCGTCGTCGTCGTCGTCGCCGCGCCGCCGCTTCTGCAGAAGTAGCAAATGGCCATCGTAGCAAATGCGGCGAGGGACGCCCTGCCTTCGATTCCGAATGCACAAAGTGTGTGGTCTTGTTTCTCAGTCTATATTTGGTCGGTCTCATAAGAGGTTGAATGTAACGAATGGGTGGGAAAGAGCAAGGGGCAGCGGCTGTGTAGAACGAAAACACAAATCCTCAGGGGTGTGAGCGTTTCGGGATGAGTTGTATACATGTTATAGTAGGTCGTCAGTGACTGTGTGGCCTAATGGATAAGGCGTCGGACTTCGGCTCTGATGATTATAGGTTCGAATGCTGTCACGCTCGTGTTTTTCCAGTTCTGAAAAAGAAACATACCGTTTTCATGTAGCAATTGAGCAGTACGAAACCGTCTGAATGTTGCTGTTGACCATTTTTTGCTTGGAGATGATCTTGAGCTTGAAACACACACAACTAGGCCGGAGTTAACTAGCGAAATGGTCGGCAGAGTGCCGACACCGCGAGTTTTGTCTGGCACTTGCACATCTAAAACAACGTCGGAAAATAACTCGTTCAGCTTTCGAGTCACATAAAGTATGTGTGTTAATTTTGACGCCACTAGCTCTGCATGCTGTCATGCAATTTCATTACCTCTCAGAAATGATTATGACATAAAAGTGAAGTACATGACGAGTGTGACGTTAGGAAAACATTAGGGAGCATGGAGAGATTCTGTATGGGACCACCCAACCCAAACGAGTATTGTGTGACGTGCTACCCGGCAGGCATTCACCGAGGTTGCCGGCTAGCTCAGTCGGTAGAGCGTCAGACTCTTAATCCCAGGGTTGTGGGTTCGAGCCACACGCTGGGCGTAACGGAATTTTGTTCCGCTGCAGATGTAAATTACCGTTTTTCTGATTAACGAGATGTAATGGAAATAGCAACTTTAAACTTTGCCTACGTCTCTGTCATCGCAAGGAAACTGTATTTGAAGGTGAAGGTGATTTTGTAGACATGTGTGAAAGACATGTTCTGAAATCCAAGTGCTGTTGTTTGGAGAGCACATCGGTTACGTGGCAGATGTGTAGCCAAGCAGTAATGGGTCGCCATATCTGCAAATATTAGAAGCTAATATGAAGTGTTGTCAGCTGAAGTCTGATGATGCAGGCGACCGTAAGGCCGAAGTACGCAAGAGTACCGCTAGGCTGTGCCTCTTTAGCTTAGTATTCGAGCATGGCTCTAATAAACAAGGTGTCGTAAGTTCCATCCTCACATGAGAAAGATGTATTTTGGAAATCAGTAGCGCGTCGTGGCCGTATAGCAAACAGAATCTGTGATGACGCACAATTAGCGACAGGCGTTTTTTTTTTAAGAATTACTCTCAGATGTGATTAAGGCGAATGGCGCAGATAAAGCATTTGCCAAAGCGGTACAGCATAAGGTGGGAACAGGCAGCCTGAATTACATTTTATAGATGTATTTCCCACATATCTCACAGCCTCTCGCGGTCGTCGTCGTCATCGTCGTCGTCGTCGTCGTCGTCGTCGTCGTCGTCGCCGCCGCTGCTTCTGCAGAAGTAGCAAATGGCCATCGTAGCAAATGCGGCGAGGGACGCCCTGCCTTCGATTCCGAATGCACAAAGTGTGTGGTCTTGTTTCTCAGTGTATATTTGGTCGGTCTCGTAAGAGGTTGAATGTAACGAATGGGTGGGAAAGAGCAAGGGGCAGCGGCTGTGTAGAACGAAAACACAAATCCTCAGGGGTGTGAGCGTTTCGGGATGAGCCGTATACATGTTATAGTAGGTCGTCAGTGACTGTGTGGCCTAATGGATAAGGCGTCGGACTTCGGCTCTGATGATTATAGGTTCGAATGCTGTCACGCTCGTGTTTTTCCAGTTCTGAAAAAGAAACATACCGTTTTCATGTAGCAATTGAGCAGTACGAAACCGTCTGAATGTTGCTGTTGACCATTTTCTGCTTGGAGATGCTCTTGAGCTTGAAACACACACAACAAGACCGGTGTTAACTAGCCAAATGGTCGGCAGAGTGCCGACACCGCGAGTTTTGACTGGCACTTGCACGTCTAAAATTGATTCCGCCGCCAGCGGCCGTGCTGTGCGGACGTGCGGTGCGGCTGTTGCGGTGATTACATCGTCGCCGCGAGCGGCTGGCCCTGTGTGATGAGTGCGCGCTTTCTGCGTTAGTCATAATTCACGATCACATTTTTAGATTGACATAATGGTTCAGACAACGCGACGCGATACTTTGAAGTTGATATCGATCCGAACTACGTCTGACCGAAATCTTACGAAGTTGAGGCATTTATCGAAGAAACTTTTCAGATCAAAGTGGATGAATTGTTTGGAATACACCTGTCGATTGTCAGTCCGACTGTGTTCCTTAAGGTATCCAGTTCTGACCAAATAGTAGAAGCATGTGGTAGGGTGGCAAAATCCAAACATTCAGACGGACACATAGGACAGGTCACGGTTTCGCGTGCCGGAGTGGGAATACGAACGGTTCGAATCTTTGAGCTCCCCTTTTAAATGACGCCCGAGGAGATTAACAACAAACTGAGAGACTATGGCGCCATTATCAGCAATGTCGCCGAAAAATGGTCTAGCTTGCACAAGTATCCAGTATTAAATGGAGTCAGGCAAGTTAAGATTGACATGCTGAAACATATCCCGTCGTATCTCTGGATTGGTGGATATAGAGCGATCATCATTTACGATGGCCAGCCGAGAACCTGCTCGGGCTGTGTTTCTACCCAACACGTCCGCGCGCAGTGTGTTCAACGGCGTGTGACGCAACTGCCGACTGGGGAGCGAGACCCGCCTAGTCAAATGGCCACGCTACCCGTGACGTACGCCGCCGCACTACGCAGTGACATGTGTTTCGACACGGCGGTAGTTGCTTATGCCGACGTTCCCGATGGTAGCGTAGCCATGAATACTAGCAGCACAGAAGCTACAGGTCCAGCACACTCACAAGACAGGCGTGGAGAACAAGACCAGGCTAAGACGACAGAAGAAGGCATGTGCAAATCACTCGAAGACGTCGGGCAACACAAAGACGATACGGTTGCCACGTCGGAGGATAAAGACCAGCAGCCTACAACTGTTTCACCAAAGAAACGGAAGAAACGTCGAATAGCCCGTTAGAGAGCAGCAGAAGTCGCGCCAATTCTGCGTTAAAAGGCGAAACAAATAGGCCAAGTACTGGCGGAGACGGCACAGACAACTCCTCTGGAAAATCGAACAACAAAAAAGAAGACTCGAAATGAGGACACTGACCCCGACCGTGGAATCCACATTGAAGACGGTACAGCTAGTCTGAAGGACCTTCCACCTGTACCCAACACGTACACGCGGGAAGTTACGTACACGCGAGACTGGGCGGATGACATGGAGGAGCAAAGCCATGATGCAGAGATGGCTGACATAGCACAACGTTCAGGACGGACAGCACCCGACCGTCGACAGGATGTGTCCACCCGTCAACAAACCACCATCAATGATGCTCGTGGGGCAGATGATGATTCCGACTTCTTCTAAGTGGAGCAAGCATCGACTTCCATTGGCAAACAGTACCCCACCTGACATGGTATCGTCGACATGATATCTTTACAGGCGTACAGAATTGCAACCTTGAATATAAATAAAATTAGCAGCACACTCAATCTGAGAAATCTCCAAGATTTTCTGTACGCCGCTGATATTGACATCTTAATGCTGCAAGAAGTAACGGCTATCCGTTTGGACGACATCACTGGCTACAACGCCGTCATCAATCCTGGCAATGACAATAGCCTCGGCACAGCGATTATGACTAAAGAGGGGATCCTACTTACAGACGTGGCGCAACTGCCTAACAGTAGAGGCCTCGCTGTCACGATAAACAACACCAGGTTTATCAACATATATGCCCCGTCAGGAACCGGAAACAAGCGCCGCAGGACCGAATTTTTCAAAGAGGACATCGCCCCCCTTTTCGCGGTGCGATTTGACCAAATAATTTTTGCGGGTGACTTTAATTGCGTGCTGAGTCCCAAGGATCAGACGCCAAATTTTAACAAATCTCTGGAGCTGGAGGACATCGTCAGAGACTTCCAACTGTTTGATACTTGGGAACTAAAACACGGTGATAGGCTAGGTTTCACCTATATCACCAGCCATTCTGCCAGTCGTATCGACAGAATTTACGCAACATCCAATTTAAGGAGACACGTTTTACAGTCCGAGCTATGGCCCACGATTTTCTCTGATCATATAGCGTACATATGTACGGTAAATTTAGAGAAACAAGGCACTTACAGGGCGAGAGGTCAGTGGAAGCTAAACGTTACTCATCTTTCGGATCCTGGATGTCACGCCGCCTTCCACACCACTTGGGCAGAATGTGAAAGGAAGTTCCACTTGTACGGCACGGCGCTGAATTGGTGGCTAAACTGCGGGAAGCCTGCAATAATAAAGACAATGAAAACTTACTCCCGTGAAAAAGTCGTCTGGCGGAAGCGGACAGTAGAGTTTTACTCCAGCTGTCTGAGAGACTTGTGCGTTCGTGATGCTACAGTCATAACAAATTATGGGCAAATCAACAGAATAAAAGCAAAATTGCTCAACCTGCAGAGACACCATCTCGAAGGCTGTAAAATACGAACGCGTTTGCAGAACGGTACACGAGAAGAAACAACATCGATGTACCACATTCTCCAAGAGAACAAAAGACAAAAACTTAAAATTCTGACGGAACTCAAAACTTCAGACGGGAGACTCTTGACAGATCAAGCTGCAATACGAGACGAGATCCATCGACACTTTAGTGAATTGCTGGCCAATACACAGACAGATGAAACGGCGCAGCAAGCTCTCACTGCTAGGACGACAGAGCGACTCACTCCAGAAGAAGCTGATGTGCTCGCAGCGAGAATAACGGACGAAGACGTCGAAGATGCCATCTCGAAGAGCCCAAAGAACAAATCACCTGGACCAGATGGGCTACCCGCTGAATTTTATCAAACTTTTCGCGAACAAATAATTGCTAAATTGACACTCGTATGCAATGAAATACTAAATGCGGACACTGACCTTCCGAAGGAATTCTGTGAAGGTACAGTGGTCTTAGTCCCCAAAACACCAGGAGGCAAAACCGTGGAGAATCTTCGACCCATAACACTTCTCAATAGTGATTATAAAATCTTCGCCCGTATCATGATGCAAAGGTTCAATTCTGTTATTCGTACAGTGACAGGAGCCTACCAGACAAGTGTGGGAAAGGACAGAACGATATTTCAGACCTTATGCGACTACAGAGACATTATAGCGATATCGGAAGCCTGCAACATTCGCTGTGCTCTGATGTCGCTTGACTTTGAAAAAGCTTTTGATAAAGTTAATCAATCGTACCTGCTCCGGTGTATGACATCCATGCACTTCCCCCAGAAAATTATAGCCTCCGTGAAAAACATACTGACGAATAGCACGTCAAGAATCAGTGTCAACGGACAACTCAGTCACCCGATCAATATTCAGAGTTCGGTAAGACAAGGTTGCCCAATGTCCATGACGCTTTTCGCGATTGCGCTTGAACCTCTCTTAGTATGTCTGACTCGGCAACTCCGTGGATTACATATACACGGACAGAAGATCATATGTCAAGCCTACGCGGACGATGTAGGGGTACTTGTGACTGACGAAAGAGAGGTGGAAACAGTACTTGAAGTTGTGGCGACCTACGAAATGGCGTCAGGAGCTAAACTCAACCGCAATAAATCTGGTATTATGAATCTTGGTCGGGGTATAGAGATCAGAGCCGCTGGAAGTATCAACACTGTGGAAAAAATCAAATGCCTTGGAATAGAATATACGAGTAATATCCGCCGCACGGCCGCTCTCAATTATCGAAAATTACTTGCCACCTTACGGGCAAGCATAAAACAACACAGCTTGCGTAATTTAAACGTAATACAAAAAGTGCAACTGGCCAATACATACATCACTTCCAAAGTCAACTATGTTGCTCAAGTGCTGCCTCTGCCACGAACCATTGCACACCAAATGCAAGCAGCGCTTGGTTATTTTGTCAGCAGAGGTCAGATATTTAAGGTTTCATATGATACCCTGACGCTACCGACACGCAATGGAGGGCTACAACTGACAGACATCTACCTTAAAGCGCAAGCGCTATACGTTAGCAAAACTTATAAACAGTAGCAACGATCACCGCGGACCTTAGTGGCTCATCTCTTACGTGAAATCACCCCAGTCAGCAGAGATCCACCAATCGATGTGCATCACATCTCCCACGAGCTGTACCACTATAAACACTTTCTGGTGGAATACAGCTATGTACGCCATAGAATACCGGAGAAGGACATATATCGGGTTAAGGAGGTTTACAACACCTTGCTGGAAGGAAAATTGCGCAATCGAATAGAAAACAAGTTTCGACATTGTAATTGGAAAAACATATGGGACAACATATCTGACCCCCATCTACCATCCAATGTGCGATCGACGTGGTACCTCGCAGTCAATAGAAAAATCCCAACCAACTCCAAACTGCACGCGATACATCTGGCACACACACCAAACTGTTCCAGCTGCAATGTCGTCGACACTGCAGAACATCGCTTCGTCTGTGAAGATGTGAAAGACGTGTGGAATCTCTTCAGGCAAAAACTTGCACATGTGCTACGTACGTCACCTAACACAATTTCACCGGCACACGTCCTTCTGCCTGATGACGTGCCATATCCA
The DNA here is from genome assembly GCF_023897955.1 of Schistocerca gregaria. NCBI lineage: Eukaryota > Metazoa > Arthropoda > Insecta > Orthoptera > Acrididae > Schistocerca > Schistocerca gregaria. The sequence continues at coordinate 27,360 of NW_026063048.1, read as the reverse complement.
AACACTAAAAAAAGGTCAGCCAACTGGCTCAAAGGATTGACAGTCCATTACATCTCAACGGCTATGACGAAAAGTGAAGCAGATTATTGGATGTACCTGATGACAGAACATCAAAAGCTCGAACGACAAATGAAATACAAAGACAACTACGCAAATTTCTTGAACCGAACATTGTCTCACCGACAGAGCTGAAGAACGATCAAACGGCATGTTGTTCAACCTCAGAATTCCTTTTTTTTCCTTTATGAAATTATCTATTAAGCTTCTCATTCATTTTACGCCAACAAGGTGGCTATTTCGTTTACCCTGCGCCCTCGTGTCGCAGCACTAATAGGTTGCTGACACACCCATGAGAAGCCATCAGGCTGAAGTAAGCCTGGCTCTAATATAAAAATCGCTCCCACTCAATGATGGAAGAATGTAGCGGAACTATTTCCTTTCCATAACCCCAAAAGAAGGGATTTTGTTTACTTGTATACATTTACTTCGTTACTCACCTATCTCGTATGAAAAAAAAATAAAAAAATAAAAAAAGAAAACAAAAAAAGAAAATAAAAAAAATAAAAATAAAAGAAAAGAAAAATAAATAAATAAAAAAAAAGTGGTTAGGATAGCTGGCTCTCACCCAGCAGGCCCGGGTTCGATTCCCGGTACCGGAAATTATTTTAATGCATTTGTTCCTATTCTCATTGTTCTCACATTGCTGAAAATACTGTTGCAAACTTTAAATTGCTGATGTATATATTTTTTATACATTTCTTGCTGAGAGCGACATTCGCACACAGCAAGCGATCTCATTACACAGAAATGTGCTGAGCTGAAATAGAATAATTTTTGCAATGCCAACTTATTTTTTCAGTTGAAATTTTAAATTGAACAAATTTCGTCCTGTTTGTTTAGAATGTTGTAACGTAGATTAATATGAACACCTGGCAATTTGTAAATAATTTAACAACACTTAGAACTCAATAACCATTCAGATTGTCGTAAAAATAATAACAATAAAAAAACTCAAGATGATGAGATGATTCCTAAACCCGCATAGCTGTATGAAGGTGCTTTATTATCAACTACCGATTTCACATCGGATCTTCAGGTTTATCTGTCAAGTATATAGGTCAATGTGTGAAATTTTTTAAATCGTAATATTGGAATTCATCAAAAACAACGCAGTATTTACAACGGTTATATTTCCGTAACATAGATGGACAATTACCGTGTCCCAGCTTTTGGGAAGTTAATAAAGTTAAGTCAAACCACGTTCGTGAAAAAAAAAAAAATAAAAAAGTGGTAGAGCACTGCTCTAATAAACCAGGCATCGGAAGTTCCATCCTCACAGGAGAAAGATGAATTTTGGAAATCAGTTGCGCGTCGTGGCCGTATAGCAAACAGTATCTGTGAAGACGAACAATTAGCGACAGGCGTTTTTTTTTAAGAATTACTCTCAGATGTGATTAAGGCGAATGGCGCAGATAAAGCAGTTGCCAAAGCAGTACAGCATAAAGTGGGACGAGGCTGTCTGAATTATATTTTATAGATGTATTTCTCACATATCTCAGAGCCTCTCGAGGTCGTCGTCGTCGTCGTCTTCGTCGCCGCCGCCGCCGCCGCCGCCGCCGCCGCCGCTTCTGCAGAAGTAGCAAATGGCCATCGTAGCAAATGCGGCGTGGGACGCCCTGCCATCGATTCCGAATGCACAAAGTGTGTGGTCTTGTTTCTCAGTCTATATTTGGTCGGTCTCGTAAGAGGTTGAATGTAACGAATGGGTGGGAAAGAGCAAGGGGCAGCGGCTGTGTAGAACGAAAACACAAATCCTCAGGGGTGTGAGCATTTCGAGATGAGTCGTATACATGTTATAGTTGGTCGTCAGTGACCATGTGGCCTAATGGATAAGGCGTCGGACTTCGGATCTTATGATTACAGGTTCGAATGTTGTCACGCTCGTTTTTTTCCAGTTCTGAAAAAGAAACATACCGTTTTAATGTAGCAATTGAGCATACGAAACCGTCTGAATGTTGCTGTTGACCATTTTTTGCTTGGAAATGCTCTTGAGCTTGAAACACACACAATAAGACCGGTGTTAATTAGCGAAATGATCGGCAGAGTGCCGACACCGCGAGTTTTGACTGGCACTTGCACATCTAAAACAACGGCGGAAAGTAACTCGTTCGGCTTTTGAGTCACATAAAGTATGTGTGTTAATTTTGACGCTACTAGCTCTGCATGCTGTCATGCCATTTCTTTACCTCTCAGAAATGATTATGACATAAAAGTGAAGTACGTGACGAGTGTGACGTTGGGAAAACATTAGGCAGCATGGAGAGATTCTGTATGGGACCACCCAACCCAAACGAGTACTGTGTGACGTGCTATCCGGAAGGTATTTACCGAGGTAGCCGGCTAGCTCAGTCGGTTGAGGGTCAGACTCTTAATCCTAGGGTCGTGGGTTCGAGTCACACGCTGGGCGCAACGGAATTTTGTTCCGCTGGAGATGTAAATTACCGTTTTTCTGATTAACGCGATGTAATGGAAATAGCAACTTTAAACTTTGCCTACGTCTCTGTCAGTCACAAGGAAACTGTATTTGAATGTGAAGGTGATTTTGTAGACATGTGTGGAAGACATGTTTTGAAATGCAAGTGTTGTAGTTTGGAGAGCACATCGGATACGTGTCATATGTGTAGCCAAGCAGTAATGGGTCGCCATAGCTGCAAATATTAGCCGGTAATATGAAGTGTTGTCAGCTGAAGTCTGATGATGCAGACGACCGTAAGGACGAAGTACCCAAGAGTAACGCTAGGCCGCGCATCTTTTGCTCAGTGGTAGAGCACTGCTCTAATAAACCAGGCATCGGAAGTTCCATCCTCACAGGAGAAAGATGAATTTTGGAAATCAGTTGCGCGTCGTGGCCGTATAGCAAACAGTATCTGTGATGACGAACAATTAGCGACAGGCGTTTTTTTTAAGAATTACTCTCAGATGTGATTAAGGCGAATGGCGCAGATAAAGCATTTGCCAAAGCGGTACAGCATAAAGTGGCACGAGGCAGTCTGAATTACATTTTACAGATGTATTTCTCACATATCTCAGAGCCTCTCGCGGTCGTCTTCGTCGTCTTCGTCGTCGCCGCCGCCGCCGCTTCTGCAGAAGTAGCAAATGGCCATCGTAGCAAATGCGGCGAGTTACGCCCTGCCTTCGTTTCCGAATGCACAAAGTGTGTGGTCTTGTTTCTCAGTCTATATTTGGTCGGTCTCGTAAGAGGTTGAATGTAACGAATGGGTGGGAAAGAGCAAGGGGCAGCGGCTGTGTAGAACGAAAACACAAATCCTCAGGGGTGTGAGCGTTTAGAGATGAGTCGTATACATGATATAGTTGGTCGTCAGTGACCATGTGGCCTAATGGATATGGTGTCGGACTTCGGATCTGATGATTACAGGTTCGAATATTGTCACGCTTGTTTTTTTCCAGTTCTGAAAAAGAAACATACTGTTTTAATGTAGCAATTGAGCAGTACGAAACGGTCTGAATGTTGCTGTTGACCATTTTTTGCTTGGAAATGCTCTTGAGCTTGAAACACACACAACAAGATCGGTGTTAACTAGCGAAATGGTCGGCAGAGTGCCGCCACCGCGAGTTTTGAATGGCACTTGCACATCTAAAACAACGTCGGAAAGTAACTCGTTCGGCTTTTGAGTCACATAAAGTATGTGTGTTAATTTTGACGCCACTAGCTCTGCATGCTGTCATGCAATTTCTTTACCTCTCAGAAATGATTATGACATAAAAGTGAAGTAGGTGACGAGTGTGACGTTAGGAAAACATTAGGCAGCATGGAGAGATTCTGTATGCGACCACCCAACCCAAACGAGTACTGTGTGACGTGCTATCAGGCAGGTATTCACCGAGGTAGCCGGCCAGCTCAGTCGGTAAAGCATGAGACTCTTAATCCTAGGATCGTGGATTCGAATCACACGCTGGGCGGAACGGAATTTTGTTCCGCTGCAGATGTAAATTACCGTTTTTCTGATTAACGAGATGTAATGGAAATAGCAACTTTAAACTTTGCCTACGTCTCTGTCAGGCACAAGGAAACTGTATTTGAATGTGAAGGTGATTTTGTAGACATGTGTGGAAGACATGTTCTGAAATGCAAGTGTTGTAGTTTGGAGAGCACATCGGTTACGTGTCAGATGTGTAGCCAAGCAGTAATGGGTCGCCATAGCTGCAAATAGTAGCCGGTAATATGAAGTGTTGTCAGCTGAAGTCTGATGATGCAGACGACCGTAAGGACGAACTACCCAAGAGTACCGCTAGGCCGCGCCTCTTTAGCTCAGTGGTAGAGCACTGCTCTAATAAACCAGGCATCGGAAGTTCCATCCTCACAGGAGAAAGATGAATTTTGGAAATCAGTTGCGCGTCGTGGCCGTATAGCAAACAGTATCTGTGAAGACGAACAATTAGCGACAGGCGTTTTTTTTAAGAATTACTCTCAGATGTGATTAAGGCGAATGGCGCAGATAAAGCATTTGCCAAAGCTGTACAGCATAAAGTGGGACGAGGCAGTCTGAATTATATTTTATAGATGTATTTCTCACATATCTCAGAGCCTCTCGCGGTCGTCGTCGTCGTCGTCTTCGTCGTCGCCGCCGCCGCCGCTTCTGCAGAAGTAGCAAATGGCCATCGTAGCAAATGCGGCGAGGGACGCCCTGCCTTCGATTCCGAATGCACAAAGTGTGTGGTCTTGTTTCTCAGTCTATATTTGGTCGGTCTCGTAAGAGGTTGAATGTAACGAATGGGTGGGAAAGAGCAAGGGGCAGCGGCTGTGTAGAACGAAAACACAAATCCTCAGGGGTGTCAGCGTTTCGAGATGAGTCGCATACATGTTGTAGTTGGTCGTCAGTGACCATGTGGCCTAATGGATAAGGCGTCGGACTTCGGATCTTATGATTACAGGTTCGAATGTTGTCACGCTCGTTTTTTTCCAGTTCTGAAAAAGAAACATACCGTTTTAATGTAGCAATTGAGCAGTACGAAACCGTCTGAATGTTGCTGTTGACCATTTTTTGCTTGGAAATGCTCTTGAGCTTGAAACACACACAACAAGACCGGTGTTAACTAGCGAAATGGTCGGCAGAGTGCCGACACCGCGAGTTTTGACTGGCACTTGCACATCTAAAACAGCGTCGGAAAGTAACTCGTTCGGCTTTTGAGTCACATAAAGTATGTGTGTTAATTTTGACGCCACTAGCTCTGCATGCTGTCATGCAATTTCTTTACCTCTCAGAAATGATTATGACATAAAAGTGAAGTAGGTGACGAGTGTGACGTTAGGAAAACATTAGGCAGCATGGAGAGATTCTGTATGCGACCACCCAACCCAAACGAGTACTGTGTGACGTGCTATCCTGCTGGTTTTTACCTAGGTAGCCGGGTAGCTCAGTCGGTAGAGGGTCAGACTCTTAATCCTAGGGTCGTGGGTTCGAGTCACACGCTGGGCGGAACGGAATTTTGTTCCGCTGCAGATGTAAATTACCGTTTTTATGATTAACGCGATGTAATGGAAATAGCAACTTTAAACTTTGCCTATGTCTCTGTCAGTCACAAGGAAACTGTATTGAATGTGAAGGTGATTTTGTAGACATGTGTGGAAGACATGTTTTGAAATGCAAGTGTTGTAGTTTGGAGAGCACATCGGTTACGTGTCATATGTGTAGCTAAGCAGTAATGGGTCGCCATAGCTGCAAATATTAGCCGGTAATATGAAGTGTTGTCAGCTGAAGTCTGATGATGCAGACGAACGTAAGGACGAAGTACCTAAGAGTACCGATAGGCCGCGCCTCTTTAGCTCAGTGGTAGAGCACTGCTCTAATAATCCAGGCATCGGAAGTTCCATCCTCACAGGAGAAAGATGAATTTTGGAAATCAGTTGCGCGTCGTGGCCGTATAGCAAACAGTATCTGTGATGACGAACAATTAGCGACAGGCGTTTTTTTTAAGAATTACTCTCAGATGTGATTAAGGCGAATGGCGCAGATAAAGCATTTGCCAAAGCAGTACAGCATAAAGTGGGACGAGGCAGTCTGAATTATATTTTATAGATGTATTTCTCACATATCTCAGAGCCTCTCGCGGTCGTCGTCGTCGTCGTCTTCGTCGTCGTCGTCGCCACCGCTTCTGCAGAAGTAGCAAATGGCCATCGTAGCAAATGCGGCGTGGGACGCCCTGCCATCGATTCCGAATGCACAAAGTGTGTGGTCTTGTTTCTCAGTCTATATTTGGTCGGTCTCGTAAGAGGTTGAATGTAACGAATGGGTGGGAAAGAGCAAGGGGCAGCGGCTGTGTAGAACGAAAACACAAATCCTCAGGGGTGTGAGCATTTCGAGATTAGTCGTATACATGTTATAGTTGCTCGTCAGTGACCATGTGGCCTAATGGATAAGGCGTCGGACTTCGGATCTTATGATTACAGGTTCGAATGTTGTCACGCTCGTTTTTTTCCAGTTCTGAAAAAGAAACATACCGTTTTAATGTAGCAATTGAGCATACGAAACTGTCTGAATGTTGCTGTTGACCATTTTTTGCTTGGAAATGCTCTTGAGCTTAAAACACACACAACAAGACCGGTGTTAATTAGCGAAATGGTCGGCAGAGTGCCGACACCGCGAGTATTGACTGGCACTTGCTCATCTAAAACAACGTCGGAAAGTAACTCGTTCGGGTTTTGAGTCACATAACGTATGTGTGTTAATTTTGACGCCACTAGCTCTGCATGCTGTCATGCAATTTCTTTACCTCTCAGAAATGATTATGACATAAAAGTGAAGTACGTGACGAGTGTGACGTTAGGAAAACATTAGGCAGCATGGAGAGATTCTGTATGGGACCACCCAACCCAAACGAGTACTGTGTGACGTTCTATCCGGCAGGTATTTACCGAGATAGCCGGCTAGCTCAGTCGGTAGAGCGTCAGACTCTTAATCCTAGGGTCGTGGGTTCGAGTCACAAGCTGGGCGTAACGGAATTTTGTTCCGCTGCAGATGTAAATTACCGTTTTTCTGATTAACGAGATGTAATGGAAATAGCAACTTTAAACTTTGCCTACGTCTCTGTCAGTCACAAGGAAACTGTATTTGAATGTGAAGGTGATTTTGTAGACATGTGTGGAAGACATGTTTTGAAATGCAAGTGTTGTAGTTTGGAGAGCACATCGGTTACGTGTCAGATGTGTAGCCAAGCAGTAATGGGTCGCCATAGCTGCAAATATTAGCCGGTAGTATGAAGTGTTGTCAGCTGAAGTCTGATGATGCAGACGACCGTAAGGACGAAGTACCCAAGAGTACCGCTAGGCCGCGCCTCTTTAGCTCAGTGGTAGAGCACTGCTCTAATAATCCAGGAATCGGAAGTTCCATCCTCACAGAAGAATGATCAATTTTGGAAATCAGTTGCGCGTCGTGGCCGTATAGCAAACAGTATCTGTGATGACGAACAATTAGCGACAGGCGTTTTTTTTAAGAATTACCCTCAGATGTGATTAAGGCGAATGGCGCAGATAAAGCATTTGCCAAAGCAGTACAGCATAAAGTGGGACGAGGCAGTCTGAATTATATTTTATAGATGTATTTCTCACATATCTCAGAGCCTCTCGCGGTCGTCGTCGTCGTCGTCGTCGTCGTCGTCGTCGTCGTCGCCGCCGCCGCCGCCGCCGCTTCTGCAGAAGTAGCAAATGGCCATCGTAGCAAATGCGGCGAGGGACGCCCTGCCTTCGATTCCGAATGCACAAAGTGTGTGGTCTTGTTTCTCAGTCTATATTTGGTCGGTCTCGTAAGAGGTTGAATGTAACGAATGGGTGGGAAAGAGCAAGGGGCAGCGGCTGTGTAGAACTAAAACACAAATCCTCAGGGGTGTGAGCGTTTCGAGATGAGTCGTATACATGATATAGTTGGTCGTCAGTGACCATGTGGCCTAATGGATAAGGCGTCGGACTTCGGATCTGGTGATTACAGGTTCGAATGTTGTCACGCTCGCTTTTTTCCAGTTCTGAAAAAGAAACATACTGTTTTAATGTAGCAATTGAGCAGTACGAAACGGTCTGAATGTTGCTGTTGACCATTTTTTGCTTGGAAATGCTCTTGAGCTTGAAACACACACAACAAGACAGGTGTTAACTAGCGAAATGGTTGGCAGAGTGCCAACACCGCGAGTTTTTAATGGTACATGCACATCTAAAACAACGTCGGAAAGTAACTCGTTCGGCTTTTGAGTCACATAAAGTATGTGTGTTAATTTTGACGCCACTAGCTCTGCTTGCTGTCATGCAATTTCTTTACCTCTCAGAAATGATTATGACATAAAAGTGAAGTACGTGACGAGTGTGACGTTAGGAAAACATTAGGCAGCATGGAGAGATTCTGTATGGGACCACCCAACCAAAACGAGTACTGTGTGACGTGCTATCCGGCAGGTATTTACCGAGGTAGCCGGCTAGCTCAGTCGGTAGAGCGTCAGACTTTTAATCCTAGGGTCGTGGGTTCGAGTCACACGCTGGGCGGAACGGAATTTTGTTCCGCTGCAGATGTAAATTACCGTTTTTCTGATTAACGAGATGTAATGGAAATAGCAACTTTAAACTTTGCCTACGTCTCTGTCAGTCACAAGGAAACTGTATTTGAATGTGAAGGTGATTTTGTAGACATGTGTGGAAGACATGTTCTGAAATGCAAGTGTTGTAGTTTGGAGAGCACATCGGTTACGTGTCAGATGTGTAGCCAAGCAGTAATGGGTCGCCATAGCTGCAAATATTAGCCGGTAGTATGAAGTGTTGTCAGCTGAAGTCTGATGATGCAGACGACCGTAAGGACGAAGTACGCAAGAGTACCGCTAGGCCGCGCCTCTTTAGCTCAGTGGTAGAGCACTGCTCTAATAAACCAGGCATCGGAAGTTCCATCCTCACAGGAGAAAGATGAATTTTGGAAATCAGTTGCGCGTCGTGGCCGTATAGCAAGCAGTATCTGTGATGACGAACAATTAGCGACAGGCGTTTTTTTAAGAATTACTCTCAGATGTGATTAAGGCGAATGGCGCAGATAAAGCATTTGCCAAAGCGGTACAGCATAAAGTGGCACGAGGCAGTCTGAATTACATTTTACAGATGTATTTCTCACATATCTCAGAGCCTCTCGCGGTCGTCGTCGTCGTCGTCGTCGTCGTCGTCGCCGCCGCCGCCGCTTCTGCAGAAGTAGCAAATGGCCATCGTAGCAAATGCGGCGAGGGACGCCCTGCCTTCGATTCCGAATGCACAAAGTGTGTGGTCTTGTTTCTCAGTGTATATTTGGTCGGTCTCGTAAGAGGTTGAATGTAACGAATGGGTGGGAAAGAGCAAGGGGCAGCGGCTGTGTAGAACGAAAACACAAATCGTCAGGGCTGTGAGCGTTTCGAGATGAGTCGTATACATGATATAGTTGGTCGTCAGTGACCATGTGGCCTAATGGATAAGGCGTCGGACTTCGGATCTGATGATTACAGGTTCGAATGTTGTCACGCTCGTTTTTTTCGAGTTCTGAAAAAGAAACATACCGTTTTAATGTAGCAATTGAGCATACGAAACCGTCTGAATGTTGCTGTTGACCATTTTTTGCTTGGAAATGCTCTTGAGCTTGAAACACACACAACAAAACCGGTGTTAACTAGCGAAATGGTCGGCAGAGTGCCGACACCGCGAGTTTTGACTGGCACTTGCACATTTAAAACAACGTCGGAATGTAACTCGTTCGGCTTTTGAGTCACATAAAGTATGTGTGTTAATTTTGACGCCACTAGCTCTGCATGCTGTCATGCAATTTCTTTACCTCTCAGAAATGATTATGACATAAAAGTGAAGTACGTGACGAGTGTGACGTTAGGAAAACATTAGGCAGCATGGAGAGTTTCTCTATGGGACCACCCAACCCAAACGAGTACTGTGTGACGTGCTATCTGGCAGGTATTCACCGAGGTAGCCGGCTAGCTCAGTCGGTAGAGCGTCAGACTCTTAATCCTATTGTCGTGGGTTCGAGCCACACGCTGGGCGGAACGGAATTTTGTTCCGCTGCAGATGTAAATTACCGTTTTTCTGATTAACGAGATGTAATGGAAATAGCAACTTTAAACTTTGCCTACGTCTCTGTCAGTCACAATGAAACTGTATTTGAATGTGAAGGTGATTTTGTAGACATGTGTGGAAGACATGTTCTGAAATGCAAGTGTTGTAGTTTGGAGAGCACATCGGTTACGTGTCAGATGTGTAGCCAAGCAGTAATGGGTCGCTATAGCTGCAAATATTAGCCGGTAATATGAAGTGTTGTCAGCTGAAGTCTGATGATGCAGACGACCGTAAGGACGAAGTACGCAAGAGTGCCGCTAGGCCGCGCCTCTTTAGCTCAGCGGTAGAGCACTGCTCTAATAAACCAGGTATCGGAAGTTCCATCCTCACACGAGAAAGATGAATTTTGGAAATCAGTTGCGCGTCGTGGCCGTATAGCAAACAGTATCTGTGATGACGAACAATTAGCGACAGGCGTTTTTTTTAAGAATTACTCTCAGATGTGATTAAGGCGAATGGCGCAGATAAAGCATTTGCCAAAGCGGTACAGCCTAAAGTGGGACGAGGCAGTCTGAATTATATTTTATAGATGTATTTCTCACATATCTCAAAGCCTCTCGCGGTCGTCGTCGTCGTCGTCGTCAACGCCGCCGCCGCTTCTGCAGAAGTAGCAAATGGCCATCGTAGCAAATGCGGCGAGGGACGCCCTGCCTTCGATTCCGAATGCACAAAGTGTGTGGTCTTGTTTCTCAGTGTATATTTGGTCGGTCTCGTAAGAGGTTGAATGTAACGAATGGGTGGGAAAGAGCAAGGGGCAGCGGCTGTGTAGAACGAAAACACAAATCGTCAGGGCTGTGAGCGTTTCGAGATGAGTCGTATACATGATATAGTTGGTCGTCAGTGACCATGTGGCCTGATGGATAAGGCGTCGGACTTCGGATCTGATGATTACAGGTTCGAATGTTGTCACGCTCGTTTTTTTCGAGTTCTGAAAAAGAAACATACTGTTTTAATGTAGCAATTGAGCATACGAAACCGTCTGAATGTTGCTGTTGACCATTTTTTGCTTGGAAATGCTCTTGAGCTTGAAACACACACAACAAGACCGGTGTTAACTAGCGAAATGGTCGGCAGAGTGCCGACACCGCGAGTTTTGACTGGCACTTGCACATCTAAAACAACGTCGGAAAGTAACTCGTTCGGCTTTTGAGTCACATAAAGTATGTGTGTTAATTTTGACGCCACTAGCTCTGCATGCTGTCATGCAATTTCTTTACCTCTCAGAAATGATTATGACATAAAAGTGAAGTACGTGACGAGTGTGACGTTAGGAAAACATTAGGCAGCATGGAGAGATTCTGTATGGGACCACCCAACCCAAACGAGTACTGTGTGACGTGCTATCCGGCAGTTATTCACCGAGGTAGCCGGCTAGCTCAGTCGGTAGAGCGTCAGACTCTTAATCCTATTGTCGTGGGTTCGAGCCACACGCTGGGCGGAACGGAATTTGTTCCGCTGCAGATGTAAATTACCGTTTTTCTGATTAACGAGATGTAATGGAAATAGCAACTTTAAACTTTGCCTACGTCTCTGTCAGTCACAAGGAAACTGTATTTGAATGTGAAGGTGATTTTGTAGACATGTGTGGAAGACATGTTTTGAAATGAATGTGTTGTAGTTTGGAGAGCACATCGGTTACGTGTCAGATGTGTAGCCAAGCAGTAATGGGTCGCCATAGCTGCAAATATTAGCCGGTAATATGAAGTGTTGTCAGCTGAAGTCTGATGATGCAGACGACCGTAAGGACGAACTACCCAAAAGTACCCCTAGGCCGCGCCCCTTTAGCTCAGTGGTAGAGCACTGCTCTAATAAACCAGGCATCAGAAGTTCCATCCTCACACGAGAAAGATGAATTTTGGAAATCAGTTGCGCGTCGTGGCCGTATAGCAAACAGTATCTGTCATGACGAACAATTAGCGACAGGCGTTTTTTTTTAAGAATTACTCTCAGATGTGATTAAGGCGAATGGCGCAGATAAAGCATTTTCCAAAGCGGTACAGCATAAAGTGGCACGAGGCAGTCTGAATTACATTTTACAGATGTATTTCTCACATATCTCAGAGCCTCTCGCGGTTGTCGGCGTCGTCGTCGTCGCCGCCGCCGCTTCTGCAGAAGTAGCAAATGGCCATCGTAGCAAATGTGGCGAGGGACGCCCTGCCTTCGATTCCGAATGCACAAAGTGTGTGGTCTTGTTTCTCAGTCTATATTTGGTCGGTCTCGTAAGAGGTTGAATGTAACGAATGGGTGGGAAAGAGCAAGGGGCAGCGGCTGTGTAGAACGAAAACACAAATCCTCAGGGGTGTGAGCGTTTAGAGATGAGTCGTATACATGACATAGTTTGTAGTCAGTGACCATGTGGCCTAACGGATAAGGCGTCGGACTTCGGATCTGATGATTACAGGTTCGAATGTTGTCACGCTCGTTTTTTTCCAGTTCTGAAAAAGAAACATACCGTTTTAATGTAGCAATTGAGCAGTACGAAACCGTCTGAATGTTGCTGTTGACCATTTTTTGCTTGGAAATGCTCTTGAGCTTGAAACACACAACAAGACCGGTGTTAACTAGCGAAATGGTCAGCAGAGTGCCGACACCGCGAGTTTTGACTGGCACTTGCACATCTAAAACAACGACAAGAAAGTAACTCGTTCGGCTTTTGAGTCACATAAAGTATGTGTGTTAATTTTGACGCCACTAGGTCTGCATGCTGTCATGCAATTTCTTTACCTCTCAGAAATGATTATGACATAAAAGTGAAGTACGTGACGAGTGTGACGTTAGGAAAACATTAGGCAGCATGGAGAGTTTCTCTATGGGACCACCCAACCCAAACGAGTACTGTGTGACGTGCTATCCGGAAGGTATTCACCGAGGTAGCCGGCTAGCTCAGTCGGTAGAGCGTCAGACTCTTAATCCTATTGTCGTGGGTTCGAGCCACACGCTGGGCGGAACGGAATTTTGTTCCGCTGCAGATGTAAATTACCGTTTTTCTGATTAACGAGATGTAATGGAAATAGCAACTTTAAACTTTGCCTACGTCTCTGTCAGTCACAAGGAAACTGTATTTGAATGTGAAGGTGATTTTGTAGACATGTGTGGAAGACATGTTCTGAAATGCAAGTGTTGTAGTTTGGAGAGCACATCGGTTACGTGTCAGATGTGTAGCCAAGCAGTAATAGGTCGCTATAGCTGCAAAAATTAGCCGGTAATATGAAGTGTTGTCAGCTGAAGTCTGATGATGCAGACGACCGTAAGGACGAAGTACCCAAGAGTACCGCTAGGCCGCGCCTCTTTAGCTCAGTGGTAGAGCACTGCTCTAATAAACCAGGCATCGGATGTTCCATCCTCACAGGAGAAAGATGAATTTTGGAAATCAGTTGCGCGTCGTGGCCGTATAGCAAACAGTATCTGTGATGACGAACAATTAGCGACAGGCGTTTTTTTTAAGAATTACTCTCAGATGTGATTAAGGCGAATGGCGCAGATAAAGCATTTGCCAAAGCGTTACAGCATAAAGTGGGACGAGGCAGTCTGAATTATATTTTATAGATGTATTTCTCACATATCTCAAAGCCTCTCGCGGTCGTCGTCGTCGTCGTCGTCGTCGTCGTCGTCAACGCCGCCGCCGCTTCTGCAGAAGTAGCAAATGGCCATCGTAGCAAATGCGGCGAGGGACGCCCTGCCTTCGATTCCGAATGCACAAAGTGTGTGGTCTTGTTTCTCAGTGTATATTTGGTCGGTCTCGTAAGAGGTTGAATGTAACGAATGGGTGGGAAAGAGCAAGGGGCAGCGGCTGTGTAGAACGAAAACACAAATCGTCAGGGCTGTGCGCGTTTCGAGATGAGTCGTATACATGATATAGTTGGTCGTCAGTGACCATGTGACCTAATGGATAAGGCGTCGGACTTCGGATCTGATGATTACAGGTTAGAATGTTGTCACGCTCGTTTTTTTCGAGTTCTGAAAAAGAAACATACCGTTTTAATGTAGCAATTGAGCATACGAAACCGTCTGAATGTTGCTGTTGACCATTTTTTGCTTGGAAATGCTCTTGAGCTTGAAACACACACAACAAGACCGGTGTTAACTAGCGAAATGGTCGGCAGAGTGCCGACACCGCGAGTTTTGACTGGCACTTGCACATCTAAAACAACGTCGGAAAGTAACTCGTTCGGCTTTTGAGTCACATAAAGTATGTGTGTTAATTTTGACGCCACTAGCTCTGCATGCTGTCATGCAATTTCTTTACCTCTCAGAAATGATTATGACATAAAAGTGAAGTACGTGACGAGTGTGACGTTAGGAAAACATTAGGCAGCATGGAGAGATTCTGTATGGGACCACCCAACCCAAACGAGTACTGTGTGACGTGCTATCCGGCAGTTATTCACCGAGGTAGCCGGGTAGCTCAGTCGGTAGAGCGTCAGACTCTTAATCCTAGGGTCGTGGGTTCGAGCCACACGCTGGGCGGATCGGAATTTGTTCCGCTGCAGATGTAAATTACCGTTTTTCTGATTAACGAGATGTAATGGAAATAGCAACTTTAAACTTTGCCTACGTCTCTGTCAGTCACAAGGAAACTGTATTTGAATGTGAAGGTGATTTTGTAGACATGTGTGGAAGACATGTTTTGAAATGAATGTGTTGTAGTTTGGAGAGCACATCGGTTACGTGTCAGATGTGTAGCCAAGCAGTAATGGGTCGCCATAGCTGCAAATATTAGCCGGTAATATGAAGTGTTGTCAGCTGAAGTCTGATGATGCAGACGACCGTAAGGACGAACTACCCAAGAGTACCCCTAGGCCGCGCCCCTTTAGCTCAGTGGTAGAGCACTGCTCTAATAAACCAGGCATCGGAAGTTCCATCCTCACAGGAGAAAGATGAATTTTGGAAATCAGTTGCGCGTCGTGGCCGTATAGCAAACAGTATCTGTGATGACGAACAATTAGCGACAGGCGTTTTTTTTTTTAAGAATTACTCTCAGATGTGATTAAGGCGAATGGCGCAGATAAAGCATTTTCCAAAGCGGTACAGCATAAAGTGGCACGAGGCAGTCTGAATTACATTTTACAGATGTATTTCTCACATATCTCAGAGCCTCTCACGGTCGTCGTCGTCGTCGTCGTCGTCGTCGTCGCCGCCGCCGCCTCTTCTGCAGAAGTAGCAAATGGCCATCGTAGCAAATGCGGCGAGGGACGCCCTGCCTTCGATTCCGAATGCACAAAGTGTGTGGTCTTGTTTCTCAGTCTATATTTGGTCGGTCTCGTAAGAGGTTGAATGTAACGAATGGGTGGGAAAGAGCAAGGGGCAGCGGCTGTGTAGAACGAAAACACAAATCCTCAGGGGTGTGAGCGTTTCGAGATGAGTCGTATACATGATATAGTTGGTCGTCAGTGACCATGTGGCCTAATGGATAAGGCGTCGGACTTCGGATCTGATGATTACAGGTTCGAATGTTGTCACGCTCGTTTTTTTGCAGTTCTGAAAAAGAAACATACCGTTTTAATGTAGCAATTGAGCAGTACGAAACCGTCTGAATGTTGCTGTTGACCATTCTTTGCTTGGAAATGCTCTTGAGCTTGAAACACACACAACAAGACCGGTGTTAACTAGCGAAATGGTCGGCAGAGTGCCGACACCGCGAGTTTTGACTTTCACTTGCACATCTAAAACAACGTCGGAAAGTAACTCGTTCGGCTTTTGAGTCACATAAAGTATGTGTGTTAATTTTGACGCCACTAGCTCTGCATGCTGTCATGCAATTTCTTTACCTCTCAGAAATGATTATGACATAAAAGTGAAGTACGTGACGAGTGTGACGTTAGGAAAACATTAGGCAGCATGGAGAGATTCTGTATGGGACCCCACAACCCAAACGAGTACTGTGTGACGTGCTATCCGGCAGGTATTCACCGAGGTAGCCGGCTAGCTCAGTCGGTAGAGCGTCAGACTCTTACTCCTAGCGTCGTGGGTTCGAGCCACACGCTGGGCGGAACGTAATTTGTTCCGCTGCAGATGTAAATTACCGTTTTTCTGATTAACGAGATGTAATGGAAATAGCAACTTTAAGCTTTGCCTACGTCTCTGTCAGTCACAAGGAAACTGTATTTGAATGTGAAGGTGATTTTGTAGACATGTGTGGAAGACATGTTTTAAAATGCATGTGTTGTAGTTTGGAGAGCACATCGGTTACGTGTCAGATGTGTAGCCAAGCAGTAATGGGTCGCCATAGCTGCAAATATTAGCCGGTAATATGAAGTGTTGTCAGCTGAAGTCTGATGATGCAGACGACCGTAAGGACGAAGTACCCAAGAGTACCGCTAGGCCGCGCCTCTTTAGCTCAGTGGTAGAGCACTGGTCTAAGAAACCAGGGGTCGTAAGTTCCATCCTCACAGGAGAAAGATGAATTTCACAGTTGCGAGTCAGCCGCCGAGCGGGACGGACGTGTGGCGGAGCTGGACGTCTGGCTGTAGTAAACACAGGCTGAGTCGCTGCGTTTGAGGTTAGTGGTGCTGCTAAGCCGCTATTCGTGTTGCACTTGTATTCATGAAGTTCTAGAATGAATAGGTCGAATTATTTGAGGAAAGACACAATCAAGTTTACTTTCGATCGAAATTTCGTTCGACCTAAAGCATTTGAAATTAAAGCATGGTTTATCGAAAAAGTATTGATTAACGGTGATGATGTTGTCGGAGTTTATCTCTCGTTTGTGACAAATGCTGTGTATCTGAAGATGAAAAGTCCAGAATTATGGAGTTCCATTGTGGATCGTTGCGGAGGTAGCGTGAAGTTTAATCATTCTGATGGGAATGTGAGTGACGTTGCTGTTAGTCATGCTGGGTACGGGATTCGTACGATCAGAGTGTTTGAGCTCCCTTTTGAAATTCCGGCCGAAGAACTTAATGTTGCCCTTCGGCCTTATGGCAGAATTATTTCCAATGTGGCAGAAAGGTGGTCTGAAGCTCATATGTTTCCTGTCTTGAACGGCGTAAGGCAAATTAAGATTGAATTACAGAAGCATGTCCCCTCTTATCTTAATATTTGTGGGTATCGTGCTTTGATTATCTATGATGGGCAACCGCGGACTTGCGCTTTATGCAATTCCACGGAACACATTCGTGCAGAATGTTCACGGAGGCGTGTCCCGCAGTTACCGCGTGACGAGATGCCGAGTTCCGGCCCTGTTGTTGGTATGAAGTTGTCATACGCTGCCGCTGCTGACTTCCGCAGCCGAGGCGAGTCGGTGCCGCCTGTGCGCGGGGAGCCTGCTGCCTCGCGGGCGGTTGTCGATGATACTCCGGCTTCAAGCTCTAGATTTGCGGATGGTCTGCCGATCAGCTCCGCGCCCCTCGAATCTATGCCGACGCCAACTTTTTCCAACTCTCCCACTGTGGTTGCTCGTTCTTCCGCGGACTCGGCCGAAGATCCCCAAATACCCGCAACGGAGGTTTCCTTGCGTCGTCAGGATTCCCACCAACGTGAGGATATTGCCACTAGCTTCCGAGGAGTGGACGCTCCAGGCATCCACTCTGCGGGAACTATGAACGAAGATAGCAATCTGGACATTGGTTTCACGTTGGCGCCCACGGAAGACACTTGCGTCAAGGAAACCACAACGAGCGATAGTGTAGAATTGGAGACTGGGTTGCTACCAGTGGGAGCCATGGAAAAAGATGCGCTTCCTTCTGCCGTTGTGGAATGCGATACGCGGACTTTTGTCCGAAAAAAGGAACAGGCGACGTCAGACGTATCATCCGGTACTTCTCCTGACAGGTCGCAAACTTCATCTCCTGCTAGATCGCCGAAGAGATCTTCGAAGAAAGGCAAGAAGAGGAGATTGGCACACAAAGCAGCAGAGAGTTTAGCTCCTGCATTGCGGGAAAAGTTAAAACATTTAAGGGATAATGAACGACTACGAGAACAATGCCCAGTAGCACGAGTTAACGAGTGTACTGAAGCGGAGATGAGTCGTGCCGATGCAGATGATCTTCAACAACAACCTCGCGCACCGCTTGGCGTCGCAGGTTTGCAGACCGGCACTACTATGGATTTAGACCGAACTGTCTCAGGAAAAGGACTTGATTGGGCCGATGCCCAAGAAGATCGCACCGACCACGGAATGGAGATGGACCTGACACATGCTAGTGGCATTTAATTTTTTTTTTTTAATGTCTATTTTTCTTTCTGACAGACAGAATGGAATGGTACAGACGTGACTCTGCATGGGGTATACTTCATTAGCCAATTTCTTTTACCTGCACCTATGCCAACGGAACTGACATATAATGTGACCACGATCAATATAAATCGGATTCGCAGTGAAACGAAAGTCGCTTCTTTAAAAGATTTCCTTTACCAGTCGGATACTGATATAGCCCTCCTACAGGAATTTAATGTCCACAACTTTTATGTCCCAGGTTTTCAAGAGATTTTAAATATTGCACCGGAAGCCACATGTGGGACTGCGATCCTTGTCAAAGATGGTATTGATGTGAAGGATATCTGTCTGTTAGAAAATGGGAGGGGCATCAGTTGTAAAATTTTTACTACTACTGTTTTAAATGTATATGTCCCCTCTGGTAACAACGCTAGAGATGATAGGGCTAATTTTTTTAAGAACGATATGGTCTATTTACTTAAGGGGAATCCGGCGGAAGCTTTAATCGGTGGTGACTTTAATTGTGTACTTCACAAAAAGGATCAGCGACCAAATTTTAACTTCTCCAGGGAACTGGCGGCTTTGGTGACAAACATGAAGTGGACAGACGTGTGGGAAAGCAAATACCCCACGTTAGTCAAATTTACGTACATCAGTAGTCGCTCGCAAAGCAGAATAGACAGAATATACGTCACAGCAAACCTGGAAAATAAAATCAGTAGTATCGAAGTAATTCCCACTACCTTTTCGGACCATCTCGCAGTGAAATGCAGCATTCGGTTTCAGAAGCAAGGAACGTATTGGGGTCGCCCCTTATGGAAGCTGAATACCCATATGTTGTTCGAGGGTGCCCTATCAAGAACAGTAGCGGAGGTATGGCAGGCTGCTCTACGTATGCGCCATAAATACAGCTCTCGCCTTGCGTGGTGGACCTCATGTGCTAAAAAGAAATTGAGATCATCCCTAATAGCTTACGGGAGGGAGCGAGCGATGTGGTCTCGCAATACCGTTGAATTTTACTATACATGCTTAAGGGAACTATCAGCTCAGCAGATGACTGATGAGGTTTTCATTGAAATAAAGAAGATCAAGGCTCACCTCATAAGTCTCAAGCGACAACAGCTGGAGGGTTTAAAAATTAAATCTCGTGTCCCGACAACGGTGGAGGACGAAAACGCATCGCTGTACCACTTACTCCAACATGAAAGAAATAGAAGACGAGCGTTTATTGCTTGTCTTAGAGTGGGCGATAACCGGGTGCTGACGGAACACTCTGACATTTTAAATGCAGTTTATGGATTTTATCGTACGTTATATACTGAAACCCGGTATAATCTAGACTGTGCGAACGATTTGCTACGAACTACAGGTATCGACAACGTTATCAATGACGAGGACAATGTGTCCCTTACCACTGCGATCACATGTGAGGAGGTGTTTGATATACTTAAATATTCGCCTACCCGTAAGTCCCCAGGGCCTGATGGCTTGCCTGTAGAGTTTTATTGTAAATTTTGGCCTCTCATCGGTAATCAATTCACAGAAGTGATAAATGAAGTGTTGCAAGGTGTTACTGTTCCACGTGAGTTCAAAGAAAGCGTAACTGTGCTAATACCAAAGGGAAGGAACGCGACAGTTAAAGATCTCAATCAATTGAGACCAATATGTTTGATGAACTCGGATTATAAAATAATTGCACGTGTACTGAAGGAAAGACTGAGACCTCTAATGGAGAAGATCATAGGTGACCACCAAACCTGTCTCTCGGGGCGGAATATTTTTAAAACTGTTTGTGAATATAGGGATGTCTCTGCAATTTTTGCAACGTCATCCTCACCAGGAGGCCTTGCCTTTATCGACTTCTCAAAGGCTTTTGACAGGGTCAACCACTTATTTTTGTTCAGAACGTTGACCTATGTGGGTTTTAGTCAACATTTTGTGCAAGTTTTAATTAACATTGTTGAAGGCATCCAAACACAAGTGTCTGTAAATGGGCATTTCACTCCACCTATTGAAATTCGCAACGGCGTCCCGCAGGGAAGTCCTTTGTCAATGCTCCTGTATGTTGTTGCACTGGAGCCTTTACTAAGGAGACTCGATGTCGATCTTGAGGGCATCACGATATCTGGCGTTAACAACGTCACCAATGCATATGCTGATGACGTTGGAGTGGTTATTCGTAGTAACGAAGATTTAGAGAAATTAACTACGAATATTCAGATCTTTTGTGAAGCTACAGGCGCTAGGGTTAACGAGGTGAAGAGTTCGTTTTTAAATCTTAAAGGTCTTCAAGATGTCCGTTTGGAATGGGCACGCTCCGTCGATCGTCACACCGCTCTGGGTGTCACCTTTTACCGATGTCCGCTTCAGACCATGACCTACAATTGGAAGAAAGTACTGGATACAATCAGAGGAGCCACAATACTCAATCAGACCAGACATCTGAACATTAAACAACGAATCGGAATAATTAATTGGTCCATTTTATCAAAAGCTATATATATAGGTCAAATATTGCCAGTTTCGAAACCCATTGCCAAACGTATAATGAGTATCATTTGCCGATTTATATGGACAGGGAATATTTTTAGAGTAGCAGTCGGTACAGTTACGTTACCTTCCGCTGAAGGTGGCCTAGGTTTAACAGATATATGGCGGAAGACTACGGCGTTATATATAAAGAGGACCCTACAAATTATAGAAAAACATCCACATAGTATTACAGCCAGGCTGTATCGACTCCTACAGCCAGAAAATTTACGTCCACCCATAAATATAGGCGGAATTAATTATAAATTGAAATATATTCAACAGTTCTTTTTAGAGATTAGCTACATGGACAGTATTGTCACGAATCCACAATCAAGGAATTGCAGGAAATTAATGGAACTCTTAACAACGAAAGAACATGTCAACAAAATGGAGTGCAGATATCCCGACAAAGACTGGAAAAGAATTTGGAAAAATATTAGTAATCGTGAACTGTCTTCCGACATTCAGGCAACCTGGTACCGAGTTGTTAATAACGTAGTTTCCACTAACGAAAAGTTGCACTCCATTGGTCTTAGTGACACGATTGTGTGCACCCGATGTGACGCAGTTCACACATTGATCCACCGCTTTCTCTGTGGCGGATACGCCGAAATATGGAGGGGACTCCAACGGCGGGTAGCCTTTATAACCAGAACTGTTAGTACTGAGATCAATGTTGAAAAATTACTCTTCCCCGATGGTGTTTTCTTCCCTGTCCAGAAAACCAATGCTGTGTTGTGGTTGTTTGGCAATTATGTACATTACGTTATATCTGAACACGGCAATGACCGTGTTTTAGAATACGAATTATACGAACGAGCAAAATATTATCAGATATGTACGCGCAGGGACCACAAAAAAACTTTTGGTAACATGTTACACATTCTGTTTCAGAGACAAGGGATTGGATAAACATCTTAATAGCCCTCGTCTACGAAAAATGTAGTCACAGGCCAAAGTAGGGGATCGCTGTTGAGGGTGAAGTACGGTGGGGACTTCGTGTGCCCCAGGGCCGCTACGGTAGCCGTGAAGGCCTCGGACAGAACCCCGAAACGGCACTGCGGCTTCACACTTACTGCTGATGAACCCCATATCTCCAGCAACTACTTTCATCTATGATGATTTTCCAGGATCTCGGTAATATCGGAAGGTGGTTTCGTTGCACACAATGCAGTGGAAGCTTCTTGCACGTGTTCCTCAGTTACAATCTTTCTATTTTTGTTTAATTTTTTTCAGTATGAAGCAAGACTGACAATTTATTAATTCCCAAGAAGCCTTAATTTTTCAATTTTCAGTTCTACGGAGGAGAAGCCTCACATGGCGAAGAAGCCAAACATCATTTCATTTCCCTAACTGTCACAGTAAATTTGAAAAAAAAATCAGTCGATATAGCATAGAAGCTCGCCGAAGAAGGCATAAAAGGAGAGCGAATGGATGGGCTGTGTGGGGAGAAGGGAGGCCCAAAAAAAAAAAAAAAAAAAAAAAAAGTAAAAAAAAAAGTGGTAGAGCACTGCTCTAATAAACCAGGCATCGGAAGTTCCATTCTCACAGGAGAAAGATGAATTTTGGAAATCAGTTGCGCGTCGTGGCCGTATAGCAAACAGTATCTGTGATGACGAACAATTAGCGACAGGCGTTTTTTTTAAGAATTACTCTCAGATGTGATTAAGGCGAATGGCGCAGATAAAGCATTTGCCAAAGCAGTACAGCATAAAGTGGGACGAGGCAGTCTGAATTATATTTTATACATGTATTTCTCACATATCTCAGAGCCTCTCGCGGTCGTCGTCGTCGTCGTCGTCGTCGTCGTCTTCGTCGTCGCCGCCGCCGCCGCTTCTGCAGAAGTAGCAAATGGCCAGCGTAGCAAATGCGGCGAGGGACGCCCTGCCTTCGATTCCGAATGCACAAAGTGTGTGGTCTTGTTTCTCAGTCTATATTTGGTCGGTCTCGTAAGAGGTTGAATGTAACGAATGGGTGGGAAAGAGCAAGGGGCAGCGGCTGTGTAGAACGAAAACACAAATCCTCAGGGGTGTGAGCGTTTCGAGATGAGTCGTATACATGATATAGTTGGTCGTCAGTGACCATGTGGCCTAATGGATAAGGCGTCGGACTTCGGATCTGATGATTACACGTTCGAATGTTGTCACGCTCGTTTTTTTCCAGTTCTGAAAAAGAAACATACCGTTTTAATGTAGCAATTGAGCAGTACGAAACCGTCTGAATGTTGCTGTTGACCATTCTTTGCTTGGAAATGCTCTTGAGCTTGAAACACACACTACAAGATCGGTGTTAACTAGCGAAATGGTCGGCAGAGTGCCGACACCGCGAGTTTTGAATGGCACTTGCACATCTAAAACAACGTCGGAAAGTAACTCGTTCGGCTTTTGAGTCACATAAAGTATGTGTGTTAATTTTGACGCCACTAGCTCTGCATGCTGTCATGCAATTTCTTTACCTCTCAGAAATGATTATGACATAAAAGTGAAGTACGTGACGAGTGTGACGTTAGGAAAACATTAGGATGCATGGAGAGATTCTGTATGGGACCACCCAACCCAAACGAGTTCTGTGTGACGTGCTATCCGGCAGGTATTCACCGAGGTAGCCGGCTAGCTCAGTCGTTAGAGCGTCAGACTCTTAATCCTAGGGTCGTGGGTTCGAGCCACACGCTGGGCGGAACGGAATTTTGTTCCGCTGCAGATGTAAATTACCGTTTTTCTGATTAACGAGATGTAATGGAAATAGCAACTTTAAACTTTGCCTACGTCTCTGTCAGTCACAAGGAAACTGTATTTGAATGTGAAGGTGATTTTGTAGACATGTGTGGAAGACATGTTCTGAAATGCAAGTGTTGTAGTTTGGAGAGCACATCGGTTACGTGTCAGATGTGTAGCCAAGCAGTAATGGGTCGCCATAGCTGCAAATATTAGCCGGTAATATGAAGTGTTGTCAGCTGAAGTCTGATGATGCAGACGACCGTAAGGACGAAGTACCCAAGAGTACCGCTAGGCCGCGCCTCTTTAGCTCAGTGGTAGAGCACTGATCTAATAAACCAGGCATCGGAAGTTCCATTCTCACAGGAGAAAGATGAATTTTGGAAATCAGTTGCGCGTCGTGGCCATATAGCAAACAGTATCTGTGATGACGAACAATTAGCGACAGGCGTTTTTTTTAAGAATTACTCTCAGATGTGATTAAGGCGAATGGCGCAGATAAAGCATTTGCCAAAGCGGTACAGCATAAAGTGGCACGAGGCAGTCTCAATTACATTTTACAATTGTATTTCTCACATATCTCAGAGCCTCTCGCGGTCATCGTCGTCGTCGTCGCCGCCGCCGCTTCTGCAGAAGTAGCAAATGGCCATCGTAGCAAATGCGGCGAGGGACGCCCTGCCTTCGATTCCGAATGCACAAAGTGTGTGGTCTTGTTTCTCAGTGTATATTTGGTCGGTCTCGTAAGAGGTTGAATGTAACGAATGGGTGGGAAAGAGCAAGGGGCAGCGGCTGTGTAGAACGAAAACACAAATCCTCAGGGGTGTGAGCGTTTCGAGATGAGTCGTATACATGATATAGTTGGACGTCAGTGACCATGTGGCCTAATGGATAAGGCGTTGGACTTCGGATCTGATGATTACAGGTTCGAATGTTGTCACGCTCTTTTTTTTGCAGTTCTGAAAAAGAAACATACCGTTTTAATGTAGCAGTTGAGCAGTACGAAACCGTCTGAATGTTGCTGTTGACCATTTTTTGCTTGGAAATGCTCTTGAGCTTGAAACACACACAACAAGACCGGTGTTAACTAGCGAAATGGTCTGCAGAGTGCCGACACCGCGAGTTTTGACTGGCACTTGCACATCTAAAACAACGTCGGAAAGTAACTCGTTCGGCTTTTGAGTCACATAAAGTATGTGTGTTACTTTTGACGCCACTAGCTCTGCATGCTGTCATGCAATTTCTTTACCTCTCAGAAATGATTATGACATAAAAGTGAAGTACGTGACGAGTATGACGTTAGGAAAACATTAGGCAGCATGGAGAGATTCTCTATGGGACCACCCAACCCAAACGAGTTCTGTGTGACGTGCTATCCGGCAGGTATTCATCGAGGTAGCCGGCTAGCTCAGTCGGTAGAGCGTCAGACTCTTAATCCTAGGGTCGTGGGTTCGAGCCACACGCTGGGCGGAACGGAATTTGTTCCGCTGCAGATGTAAATTACGGTTTTTCTGATTAACGAGATGTAATGGAAATAGCAACTTTAAACTTTGCCTACGTCTCTGTCAGTCACAAGGAAACTGTATTTGAATGTGAAGGTGATTTTGTAGACATGTGTGGAAGACATGTTCTGAAATGCAAGTGTTGTAGTTTGGAGAGCACATCGGTTACGTGTCAGATGTGTAGCCAAGCAGTAATGGGTCGCCATAGCTGCAAATATTAGCCGGTAATATGAAGTGTTGTCAGCTGAAGTCTGATGACGCAGACGACCGTAAGGACGAAGTACCCAAGAGTACCGCTAGGCCGCGCCTCTTTAGCTCAGTGGTAGAGCACTGCTCTAATAAACCAGGCATCGGAAGTTCCATCCTCACAGGAGAAAGATGAATTTTGGAAATCAGTTGCGCGTCGTGGCCGTATAGCAAACAGTATCTGTGATGACGAACAATTAGCGACAGGCGTTTTTTTTAAGAATTACTCTCAGATGTGATTAAGGCGAATGGCGCAGATAAAGCATTTGCCAAAGCGGTACAGCATAAAGTGGCACGAGGCAGTCTCAATTACATTTTACAATTGTATTTCTCACATATCTTAGAGCCCCTCGCGGTCGTCGTCGTCGTCGTCGTCGTCGTCGTCGTCGTCGTCGTCGCCGCCGCTTCTGCAGAAGTAGCAAATGGCCATCGTAGCAAATGCGGCGAGGGACGCCCTGCCTTCGATTCCGAATGCACAAAGTGTGTGGTCTTGTTTCTCAGTCTATATGTGGTCGGTCTCGTAAGAGGTTGAATGTAACGAATGGGTGGGAAAGAGCAAGGGGCAGCGGCTGTGTAGAACGAAAACACAAATCCTCAGGGGTGTGAGCGTTTCGAGATGAGTCGTATACATGATACAGTTGGTCGTCAGTGACCATGTGGCCTAATGGATAAGGTGTCGGACTTCGGATCTGATGATTACAGGTTCGAATGTTGTCACGCTCGTTTTTTTTCCAGTTCTGAAAAAGAAACATACCGTTTTAATGTAGCAATTGAGCATACGAAACCGTCTGAATGTTGCTGTTGACCATTTTTTGCTTGGAAATGCTCTTGAGCTTGAAACACACACAACAAGATTGGTGTTAAATAGCGAAATGGTCGGCAGAGTGCCGACACCGCGAGTTTTGACTGGCACTTGCACATCTAAAACAACGTCGGAAAGTAACTCGTTCGGCTTTTGAGTCACATAAAGTATGTGTGTTAATTTTGACGCCACTAGCTCTGCATGCTGTCATGCAATTTCTTTACCTCTCAGAAATGATTATGACATAAAAGTGAAGTACGTGACGAGTGTGACGTTAGGAAAACATTAGGCAGCATGGAGAGATTCTCTATGGGACCACCCAACCCAAACGATTACTGTGTGACGTGCTATCCGGCAGGTATTCACCGAGGTAGCCGGATAGCTCAGTCGGTAGAGCGTCAGACTCTTAATCCTAGGGTCGTGGGTTCGAGCCACACGCTGGGCGGAACGGAATTTTGTTCCGCTGCAGATGTAAATTACCGTTTTTCTGATTAACGAGATGTAATGGAAATAGCAACTTTAAACTTTGCCTACGTCTCTGTCAGTCACAAGGAAACTGTATTTGAATGTGAAGGTGATTTTTTAGACATGTGTAGAAGACATGTTCTGGAATGCAAGTGTTGTAGTTTGGAGAGCACATCGGTTACGTGCCAGATGTGTAGCCAAGCAGTAATGGGTCGCCATAGCTGCAAATATTAGCCGGTAATATGAAGTGTTGTCAGCTGAAGCCTGATGATGCAGACGACCGTAAGGACGAAGTACCCAAGAGTACCGCTAGGCCGCGCCTCTTTAGCTCAGTGGTAGAGCACTGCTCTAATAAACCAGGCATCGGAAGTTCCATCCTCACAGGAGAAAGATGAATTTTGGAAATCAGTTGCGCGTCGTGGCCGTATAGCAAACACTATCTGTGATGACGAACAATTAGCGACAGGCGTTTTTTTTAAGAATTACTCTCAGATGTGATTAAGGCGAATGGCGCAGATAAAGCATTTGCCAAAGCGGTACAGCATAAAGTGGCACGAGGCAGTCTCAATTACATTTTACAATTGTATTTCTCACATATCTTAGAGCCCCTCGCGGTCGTCGTCGTCGTCGTCGTCGTCGTCGTCGTCGTCGCCGTCGCCGCCGCCGCTTCTGCAGAAGTAGCAAATGGCCATCGTAGCAAATGCGGCGAGGGACGCCCTGCCTTCGATTCCGAATGCACAAAGTGTGTGGTCTTGTTTCTCAGTCTATATGTGGTCGGTCTCGTAAGAGGTTGAATGTAACGAATGGGT